>NC_142940.1:46129542-46134542 GCF_046866305.1 Octopus bimaculoides | reverse complement strand
TCTAAATGATTTCAGATGCTCGTTCTGCCTTTGTTTTGATTTTTCCTCTACTAGAATATATATATATATTCAGAGAAGCAGACAAACACACAGACATACAGACAGACAGACACACAAGCAGAGAGACACACAGATAGATAGATAGATAGATAGATAGATAGATAGATAGATAGATAGATAGATAGATAGATAGACAGACAGACGATAGACAGACAGACAGATAGGCAGACAGGCAGGCAGACAGACAGACAGACTGACTGACAAACAGACAGACAGACAGACAGCTAGATAGATGAATGGATAGATAGGACTACATATATATACAGAGAGAGTGAGGCGCGTGCACTGTTGCCATTGGTATTGTTGCTATTTATGTTCCAATTCTTCTGTTGTTTTGTAAAGTGTTATAGAGTGAGCAGTTTTAAGAACAGATATTAGTAATCGTTGATGATGCAGTCTTTTTTTTTCTTCTTGTATTGTATATCTTAGAATATATTATGTAATGTCTCCTTCTACTTTTATGGTGTTAGTGTTCGATTTCGGATACATTTTGATTCACTTTTTAACAGGTCCATTAACCGTGGTATGACTTCCTTCCCTCTTGGCGAAAGCCTGTAAGCAGAGTAGCATACACCAGTCCGTATACAGTCTATGTAGGTGTATGCGTACATATATATACATATGCATATATATATATATGTGTGTGTATATATATATATATATATATATATATATATATATATATATATATATATATATAAACAATATATATATATATAAACAATATATATATATATATATAAACAATATATATATATATAAACAATATATATATATATATATAAACAATATATGAGTATATGCATATATATGTACATGTATGTATATACGTTCATCTACATGTACATATAGATACATAACTGGGTACATGACGTGGCAAAAGAACAAGGACAAAATGGTAAACAAGGTGCAACAAACAAGCAGGCCACATAGAAACATCCCCTTCATCAGTTGCCACCATTAAAACTCCGGCGTTTCGAAGAATTAAGGTAGTACGCATCGTTAAAATGGTTCTTCCCACGAACACAAATTAAATTGTTTTCGTGGAGGGTAGTGGCGGACGGAAAACAAGACAGGAAAACGAAACGGTGAAATAAACAAACAAAAAGGCTGTACAACCAATATATATATATATATATATATATATATATATATATATATATATATATATATATATATATATATATATATATATGTTTAGATATGTGTGTGATTATCTTATGTCTATGAAGCAGTATGCGATTGCATGGCTAAGTGAGTATGTAGCAAGGGATATCTGCGTATACATTATTTTGCGAGAATGTGTGTGTGTTTGTGTCTGTGTGTCTGTGGTGGGGGCGTGTGTGTGTCAGAGAGAAAGCGATAGTGATGATTTGGCGAGTTTGATGAAATATATAAATAAATAGCTAGAGGGCTGGATATCAACTCTGAAGATAAATAAAAGGGAAAACCCAAACTCTATGTGTATGCATATATATATATATATATATATATATACATATATATATATATATATATATATATATATATATATATATATTTATATATATATATATATATATATATATATATATATAACCCCAAAACTATGTGTATGCATATACATATATATATATATATGTGTGTATGTGAGTACATATATATATATATATATATATATATATATATATATATATATATATATATATATATATATATATATATATATATATATATATATATATATGTACATATATATATATATGCATATATATATATATACACACAGACAGACAGACAGACACGCGCACGCGCATACACACACAATATTAATTCCGCCCAGGAATCTAAGGAAGAAAGGAGAGAAGAAGCGGGTGAAAATGGATGAAAAGTAATATATAAAAAATTAGAATAAAGAGAATAAAGACGGACAATATTGGTGAGATATTGGTGCTGAATGTGGAATCTTGTAACATTGAGTAGTAGAGGTGAGATCACGAAGCAAGAGGTCAGATATTAATCTGATATATGATTTTTCAAAGATTGGTGCATGACGGTAATAATACATAGCCAGAAGGATACAATACACTAGATGTAAAGTGAAGTGTATGTAACATAGCGGTAGGCATGGCCTTGTGGTTGAGAAGTTTGCTTTACAAGCATGGGGTTTGGGAGTCACTTGCACAGAGCGGTAAATTTTGTAAGCGATTTTGCATTATATCTCCGGGCTGACCAATGCCTTGTGAGTGAATCTGGACGGTAGAGACAGCGTGAAAGTACGTTCTACATATATATAAGTAAATATATATATATATATATATATATATATATATATATATATATATATATATATATATATATATATATATATATATAGTTATCGCCAAGCCAACATGGCAGTCCCAAAATTAGGACGAAAGCTGCCGTGAATTAGCTCCAAGAAGCCATCGCCTCTAGCTAGCTATGTGACACACGAAATCTGTGTCCTTTATAACCTTCGAACAGGGGAGGTCAGCAGTGTCCCCCTGCTGGTTTGGCATCTGCAGACTAGTTTCTGGGTGTTGCCCCTTGTCAATGCAGAGCAGCCAAGCCCCAGCCAGGCGGCGCTGCTGACTATCTGTTCGAAGGTTATTTATCTAATTTCAGTGGAATCTATCCACTGGTCTTCCGAAATAGAGTTATTAATATTTCTAAGTCTCTCTAAAGGAGACTACGGCAGCGGTACTGGAAATTAATAGTTATCGCCAAGCCAACATGGCAGTCCCAAAATTAGGACGAAAGCTGCCGTGAATTAGCTCCAAGAAGCCATCGCCTCTAGCTAGTTATGTGACACACGAAACCTGTGTCTTGGCGATAACTATTAATTTCCAGTACCGCTGCCGTAGTCTCCTTTAGAGAGACTTAGAAATATTAATAACTCTATTTCTGAAAACCAGTGGATAGATTCCACTGAAATTAGATAAATAACCTTCGAACAGATAGTCAGCAGCGCCGCCTGGCTGGGGCTTGGCTGCTCTGCATTGACAAGGGGCAACACCCTGAAACTAGTCTGCAGATGCCAAACCAGCAATGGGACACTGCTGACCTCCCCTGTTCGAAGGTTATAAAGGACACGGGTTTCGTGTGTCACATAGCTAGCTAGAGGCGATGGCTTCTTGGAGCTAATTCACGGCAGCTTTCGTCCTAAATTTGGGACTGCCATGTTGGCTTGGCGATAACTATTAATTTCCAGTACCGCTGCCGTAGTCTCCTTTAGAGAGACTTAGAAATATTAATAACTATATATATATATATATATATATATATATATATATATATGCATAAATACATACATATATGTGTATATATATATATACATGCATATATGGGTACAGTACGCTAAAAAACCGTGATCAATACGTGAACATAAAAAAAACTCAACTATAGAAAACGAATTTTTTCGAACAACGAAAGAAACAAATAGAGAAATGAGACACGCAGCATAAAGAACAATCCCTTCATCAGTTATCCCCTGTTTTATCTACTCCGCGTTTCGAACGTAGGGACAAGAAATGACCTCGTTGCAACAGTCGTTCCCGCAATGCAGTAAGAACAAAACAGTAAAAACAAACGGTAAGAGCTGTTAGGCTATAAGGATAGATAGATAGATAGACGCAAAAACATGGCGGTATAGTTACTCATATATTCATAATTTGATAGAATATTGGTGGAATGATTTTGATAAAAGTTCTGCAAAATATAAGTGAGGAAAAGAAATTCTACACAATAATAACGATCAGTTTCCCTTCCAGGCGTTAATATAATGTTAAATATATATTAAAAAAATTCATCTAATACGCATGAATGAGAACTCGGAAGATATAACACCAAGAGTATTGCTATGAATATATAGCGATGATTAATTGATGTGCTCTGTAATGTAACTGTCTCATTACTCACCTTGCAATGCTGGAATTACGAAAATCAGAAACGTTACCACTCGTTCGGATATTGCAATTGTAAACCACTAAAAGAACAGTAAAATCGTTTAAAATAATAGATGAATTTGGCCTGCTGAATTTTCACATGCACAGGGCTAGTAGCTATGCTACGGTAACGTGTTCAGTCCGGTAATTATTATTATTACTATTATTATTTTTTATTTTTGTTGTAGAATTCTATTTATCACGCTGGTCTGTTAAATATAAAAAAGAGATACAACGCAATGATAAATACACACGCTCACACGCACTTATGTATGAATGTGTGTCTGTATGTGTACATATAGATAGATAGATACATACATACATACATATATATATGGACAAAACCGAATAGGAAGAAAGAGGTTGAAGAGAAGAGTCGCTGAAGAGGTCACAGATGTATAGCGAATGATTTCGAGACGATGGAAATAAGATAAAATAAGATCAATAATAAATAAGTGAAGAACGAATATAAGGTGCGTATGCTTACTGACAAGAAAAACAAATGGCCAAGCCGAAATATAACAATATATATATATATATATATATATATATATATATATATATATATATATATATATATATATATATATATATACTTATGTGTATGTACATACATACATACATACAGAATATAATTATTATAAAAGACATTTCACCTCTGACCAATTCGTCTTTATTTCAGAGCCATTAAAAATGGACCTTTTTTTAAGATGCCAGAGTATATCGGAAGAGCAACGACCACTCGAGCAACGACCACTTGCACCTCGAGCAACGACCACTTAGATGTGTTCCGGGTCGTTAGATGAATATGAGTTACTGCGTAGTTTATGGCATTAGTTCAACTGTTCGTGCTGCTGCTGCTGTGATTCGGTCAACGGAATAAAGTTGGGTAAACAGAAAAGTGTCTTGAATATCCTTTCTCGTAGATGGTATGTGACATGTGTCACTCTGTTTAACACCAACAACAACATAACACATATATACACATTTCAAATT
>NC_142940.1:46102042-46107042 GCF_046866305.1 Octopus bimaculoides | reverse complement strand
CAAAGGACACATTGCAACGAAAGACACATTGGATAGTCACCGTCGTTGGTAGCGGCTTTATCTCGTATCCGAGTATTCAGTTTCTTTGCTGGACGCTTCCTATATGGTAATACCGTTGATGACTGTAGATCAATACCTGGCATTGACTACATGGCAGTGTTGGTGGAGAACGAAGTTGATAAATGACAAGATAAAAAGCATGAATTTTTTCTTTCTCACAGTTTTACTTCATCAAACGTTGCTCAATCTGAACACATCAATCTATCCCTAATTTCAAGTTACTTCACATTTCCCGATAATCAGATTATATTCCCTCACTTCCCATAGGACTTCGTCAGCACTTAGTTTCTAAATGTTCTTTCTCAACTTCTACTACTACTACTACTACTACTACTACTACTACTACTACGGCGAGGATAAAATGTGAAAAAATTAATAGATGTTTTGAGGCGTAATCTGAAATTGCAACAACGACGCATAAATACAACGCATAAGGAGACTCAATGTAGAAGTTTCACCTGCAAAATATACCAACAGATCACATTCTGCTGTCATTAAAGTATATATTATAGTTTCGTATACATATGCTCAAAGATTATAGGAAATTATTACGGTATCTCTACGCCAGTTAGAAATAAACAACCAAATTTCGACCAGATCCCACATCCTACCGTCTATAAGTAATATAAATGCAAAATACGCTATCTCTTCACGCCATTGTATATAGACACGGCGAATCTTAGTTTAATTTACACGAATTTTACAATATAATCAACTATATCTACACACACACACACACACACACACACACACACACACACATATTAATGTCTGTTTTTATGCTCAGGTGTAATAAAAACAACTTTAATCTGGTGGGTTACTCAATACTTTTCTAGAGTAAAATTTTATCGTTTTAAAAAGAAGAGTATTGAGAATGACTTCGATGTTTCAACCAGCTAATCCGTCGTCGAACTGGATATGGATGTATGCGCGTGTGTGTGACTGTGTGTGTGTGATTTATGTGTGTGTGTGTGTGTGTGTGTGTGTGCTGTTTAATTCTCAAGCACATGCTTCCGAGTTCAGTCCCCCCCCCATGTTTCCCGTAAACGACTTAAAGGATATGTGTGCATGTGTGTGTGTGTGAATATATATAACACACACATATACAGACATATTAGCGCCCTTACTTAAAATTATGCGACCTTGTACATTCCATTATATATATGCTTATGTATGTCTACGTGTTAGGATAAATACATTTTGGTGTGGTCATATATGGGAGCCTGTGTATATATATATGTATCACCGAGTATTTAGGTATTATGCGGTAGTATATATAAATATTATTTACGCTTGTTCTTCTGTGTGCACTCTTGCCCACACACGCACACACACACACACGCACATACATACACACACACACATAAACACAAACATAACTGCAAGGGTCTGATTTCCAGCACATTTTCGATTATAGACATAGCAGGTAAACCGAGCCTGGTTTTCCTTTGAATATCCACTTTCAAAAAAAAAAAAAAATCAAGAATCAATTTACCAACTGATGCTTGGAAACAAGCAGCTCTGAGTACAGGAAAGCGAGGCCTTTCAGTTACGATGTACGAAAGAATACCCTACAACATGTATTGAGTCCTGTAATTTATCGCCTCATGAAGAGATTTACACACACACACACACACACACACACACACAACACACACACACACACATATATATATATATATATATATATATATATATATATATATATATATATATATATATATATATATATATATATATATATATATATATATATATATATATATATATATATATATATATGTAAAGATAATGGAGGCAGCCACAACTTTGGATAATTCTTTATTAGCGCTTTCGTTCGTTTAATCGACTGCTTGGAGTTCGGTTAAGGAAACGAAAGCGCTAATTAAGAATTTATCCAAAATTCTGATACCTCCGTTTTTCTTAATATACAGTAGATGTACACCACTTCAAACAGTCCATACATACATGCATACATACATACATACACACATACATACATACATACATACATATATGACTGCTTACTTTTAGTGAGTGCAGTGGAGTACATTTTGTTTTTCTTTAATTCACTTATTCGCTCCTGCTCTATGTTCATCGCTGCAAGGACTTATCAACTAAAGTGATTTCTTTCTTCCCTATGGATATTATGAAATATCAACCAATACCGATACGGCGTCCTATGATGCCTGCCAGTTAAGTCTGATCTCATCTTTACTCTTCTATCACTTTGGCTGTCAATCTGAATTTCCTGAGGCGATAGCTATTTAGCTTTTTGGCTTTCTTTTTTCTTCCTGGATTGTTGTCTTTCTGTTTTAAATTTGAGATTAACATTTCATCTTTTTGTTGTTAAGTGGTTTGTAATATTCCATGAAGCTATGATATTATTTGTGCAAAAAAAAAAAAACATGAAATCTCTTCAAATTTTTTTTGTGCCAAGACATGTGATTTGCTTCGCAGCGTCATTTACTTGTAGACATCTCCAAAAGAGTAGTAATAGTGGTAGCAGCAGCAGCAGCAGCAGTAGTAGTAGTAGTAGTAGTAGTAGTAGTAGTAGTAGTAGTAGTAGTAGTAGTGGCGGCAGCGGTAGTGGTGTTGGTGGTAGTGAGTGTGGTGGTTTAGATGTTTGAAGTGCTACTGGTTTTGATGGTGGTGGAAATAGTACTTCTTACGGTGGCAGTAGTAATACTAGTAGTAGTAGTAGTAGTAGTAGTAGTAGTAGTAGTAGTAGCAGCTGCAGCAGCAGTAGTAGTAGTAGTAGTAGTAGTAGTAGTAGTAGTAGTAGTAGTTGTAGTAGTAGTAGTAGTAGTAGTAGCAGCAGCAGCAGCAGTAGTAGTAGTAGTAGTAGTAGCAGCAGCAGCAGCAGCAGTAGTAGTAGTAGTAGTAGTACTAGTAGTAGTAGTAGTAGTAGTAGTAGTAGTAGTAGTTGCTGTTGCTGGTGGTAATGGTGGTAGTTGTGGTAGTGGTTCTGGTAGTGGTGGTAAATGGTAATTTCTCTATTCTGATTAAATGGACCATTGACAGAGCACAGAAATATCGATGAGATTCCTTGTCGACCGAACACGTACATTAACTGTGCCCCGTAACATCCACATGCACATTTACACATTTATACCAGTTATAATAGCCCTGTTTCCTACCCCCTATCATCACATCCTGGATGTTCCTCTAGGTCATATTCCTGAAGGACGGATTTCTAAGTCTACTTCCGAATATATATATATAAAGAAATGCTAGGGCCAAGCAGTGTTTAGTCATAAGCAAAATTTACCCTAGTTAAAATATGTTTGTGACACATTTCAACTACTAAAAGTCAAATACACTGCAATTACCGTTGATAAAATATCTCTCTTGCAATAAACGGTGGGAAAACACCTGGTTTTTTTTCAGTGTTGCCATCAATCAAGAATCCAAGACATCGACGTTTCGAGTTTATTGACTCTCGTCAATGGGATGTACCTAGGAAAGACAACTCTGAACAAACTTACAAAGCAGTATATAATTTTTGTGACAAGACATGTGATTATTAGGATGTTGCACTCACGATTGCGAGATCGTTGGTGCGATTCTCAGACCAGGCGTTGCGTTGTGTTCAAGAAAAAAGCACTTCATTTCACGTCACTGTGCGATCATTTCGACATCTGACATGCGGCACCCAGTTGGACCTATACAGGTAATGGCGATTTAATGAGGAGAGTGAGCTTATGTCTACACACACATTTGATCACTATAAACAAATCAAACGTATTTTAACGACGGGAGAGTCTGTTATATATATATATATATATATATATATATATATATATATATATATATATATATATATATATATATATGTATGTATGTATGTATGTATAAAGAGAGAAAAGGATAAAGAGAACGATGGCAAAGTTAGAAATATATTCTATGGATAAAGTCTTACAGAAATAGTAGAGGAATGGATTGTTATAGATATAACAATCCATTCCTCTACTATTTCTGTCTCCGATGAAGGGATACATTGGATTTTCCCTGAAAGAGCTGTAAGACTTTATCCATAAAATATATTTCTAACTTTGCCATTGTTCTCTTTATCCTTTTCTCTCTTTATACATACACACGCTAATACAAGACCTATGTTATAATCCCCACTCTCGTTTATACAACGAATGGGGCAAAACTAGCCGGTATACAGCACTTACTCGGTATTACCTGTATCTTTGGATTTGGTTGAATCCAATACCCTTCTTAACCTTATATATATATATATATATATATATATATATATATATATATATATATATATATATATATATATATATATATATGTATATATATATATATATATATACGGCCAAAATAAAAACCAAACAGCGTGTTTCTTTGTCAAGCTATAGTTGCACACAAGTGACGGCTACCATTATCTCTGAGGCACGGTGCGATGTGCCCATCTTCAAATTTAAAATGTTAACTTTATTTCCCGATATATTTTGATATGGTTGTGTAGTAACAAGTTTGCTTCCCAACCACATCGTTTCAGATTCAGTCCCATTGCGTGGCACCCTGGGCAAGTGTCTTTTGCGACAGCCTTGGTTCGACCAAAGCCTTATGAGTGGATTTGGTTAACGGAAACTGAAAGAACCCCGCTTGACATCCGGTTGGTCTGTTTACGTAACTTAGTGCTTCGACAAAAGACACGGATACAATTTAAGAATAGTTATGGGGTCGACGCTTTTGACAAAAACACTTTTACATGGTGCTCCAGTGTGACCTCAATGCAATGAACGAAACCAGTAAAAGGAGATAATTACCGGTTCCGTATTGATTATTTTAAAGGTACTGTATTCGAGATTTAATGTTTGGTTTATATGTTGCTTCTAATAAATCTTCTGTTCTTAATCTAATTTTCTTTTTTGATTTTCTATATCGGGTAGTTTTATCCTCTAAAATGCTTTGCTTCG
>NC_142940.1:46082042-46097042 GCF_046866305.1 Octopus bimaculoides | reverse complement strand
TGTGTGCATTTATATCATTGTTGTTTTTATATTTCTGCAAGATGGAGAGTACCTTGGAAGAAAAACTATTTTTATAGACTGAAAATGTGTAGCATTTTATATGAAATTGTTTATTCAAATGCTTCCCTCTCGTTTCTTTCCTGTATGTAGTATATTATTTCTCTTGTTTTTCACTGATGAATGCTAGATGTACGAAGCATTAATCAATGAGTGGACCAAATTTTATGCGTGTTTACCACACAGAAATATAGCCCTTCTCTACCACGAGATAAACCACTGTTAGACACAAGCGGATCCTTCAGTGTAGATCCTCAAAATATGTATGAAATACTCAATAAACAAATTAATACAATATTCTGATGCTAAATAATTTATACTGATACAAATTTATAGTACAGTCAAGGTAAACATTAAGGAAACGATATGCAAAGGAAACGATATGCAAAGGAAACGATGTGCAAACCTCTGTAATTGGAATGTTCTGAAACGACTGGCACCAAACTTAAACATTCAAACTACAAAAATCGTCATTAAGTGTGGCATTCCATAGTTCTTGAAGTTTCGCCTTTTCACTTTCCTATAAGAAAAACGTACTAAAACTTTCGTATCAGAAAAGGGTACTACAAAAAGATATTAGAACAGGTTCTTTCTAGGAGCCGTAGCATAGCTGTTCAATCTGTCGAAATAGAAGGTATACATTTGGAGTTAATACCAACATCTTCAAAAGCATCAGAGTATGCTGCTGTGTCTCTTGCTACCGCTATATTATTGGCTCATCAAAAATTTTCTAATGAACCAGCAACATAGCGGTGGCGTAAGATACAGGTGAAAATGGCGGCGTAGAACAGAAAATACTTAGCGCAATGATGAAATTGAGAAAATGGAGTGCACCGCGGGTAGTGGCAAGATCAAAGGCACAATGTCTGTTTAAGAGTGAACAAATATTAAATCCATAATTGTTAGTGTGACAAAATATATTCCCGACGAGTCATAGGCGAAAGAAAATATATTTCGTCCGGCTAACGTTTATGGTCTACATAATTAGTGTACGTGTAAAAACATATTGTACATATATATATACATGTGTGTGGGTGTGCCTGTGTGTGTGAGTGCGTGCGTATATGTATGTATGTATTTATTTAAGTACGTATGTATACAGAGAGAGCGAGAAATAAAGTGGAGATGGGTAGATGCGTGCGTGGGTGCGAGAGAAAGACAGCGAAAGAAAGACAGAAACACGCATAGACGCAGACAATGTTAACCTATAAAATCAACACTAGTTCAATAGAATGTATTTTATATTTCTGGCGTAATGAGGTATTTTATATGGATGATTGCTGGAATACGCAATATAGATGGGAACGGTAGTACAACAACAAAAACAACAACCACTATTACTAACAGTACTAATACCATTTCTTCTATTACTGGAACAATTGCGACTAAAGCAACAACAATGATTATTATAATCATAAATCAGGGAATATAAGAGATAATAAAAAAAAATGTCGCAAAGAATAGAATAGACAAAATGTCAATGCTAGAGTATAATATCTTTCAATAAAATTGTTCAATGTAGTTTAGTACGGATTGCATTGTTTAGTTGAGTGCTACAATATAGCATTGAATATATTTGGGATAGTATGTTATAGTACATTTTATTTCTGCCCTTTTACTTGTTTCATTCATAGGACTCCGACCATGCTGGGGCATCGCATTGATCAGTTTTACTACAACAAATCAACGACAGTATTAATTTTTTTTCTATCAGGAGTGGCTGTGTGGTAAGTAGCTTGCTTACCAATCACATGGCTCCGGGTTCCGTCCTACTGCGTGGAACCTTGGGGCAAGTGTCTTCAACTTTGGCCTCGGGTCGACCAAAGCCTTGTGAGTGGATTTGTTAGACGGAAACTGAAAGAAGCCCTTTGTTTAAAAGAGTTACAACACTGTCTGTTTTTTATGTTTTATTTATATTCCTGCAGAACCAATGTGGGGTATAGAATATGGAATATACAATATATAATATAATATAAAATAAAATAAAAATGGATGGCACCATGAAATAAAGTATTGAATGTAGATGAAATATTGAGTGTTCAATATAAAGGATCAAATATATAAATATAAATATATAAAGGCTTTATATATTTATATTTATATATTTGATCCTTTATATTGAACACTCAATATTTCATCTACATTCAATACTTTATTTCATGGTGCCATCCATTTTTATTTTATTTTATTTTATATTATATATTGTATATTATATTATATATTGTATATTCCATATTCTATAGCCCACATTGGTTCTGCAGGAATATAAATAAAACATAAAAAACAGACAGTGTTGGAACTCTTTTAAACAAAATAATATATTCCTCTATACACAATCATACAAAAAAAACCCTTTTTTGTATTTATTTTTACTCGCATATATATATATATATATATATATATATATATACATATGTGTGTGTGTGTGTATTTGTGTGTCAGTGTTTGTCCAACCAACATCGCTTGACATGCGATGCTGGTGTGTTTACGTCCCTGTAACATAGCAGTTCGTCAAAAATAAACCGATAAAATAAGTCCTGGGGTCGATTTGCTCGACTAAAAAAATGTGGTGCTCCAGCATGGCTGCTGTCAAATGACTGAAACAAGTAAAATAAAAGAAAAGTATAAAGAATTGACAAAGAGCTAGGTTACATTACGTAAACAATACGGCTCCACTCAGGCAGTGAAGCGGGGGACAGACACGGCGATACACACGCACATACGCATGCACACATACACACACACAGACACACACACACACACACACACATCGGTACAAGCGTATGTACGTCTATGTATATACGTGTGTCTATGTGCATGTTTGTGTCTCTGTTCTTATGTTCAGTTATAATTTAATGCAGTTTTGCAGTAATCTGAAGCGTTACTGCATAATTTTGTAAAATACAAATTGATCATTTTCTAACAAGAATGAGTAACCTCGACGTTACCTCGAAGTTTCGACCGTCCCCAGATGGCTTAGCTATGCGGAAATCGGAAGACACTGTGAACCGTCATCCCACACAACGAAGGGGCCTTCTCGCTCTAAAACACTTTCTCGATCGGCGCCCTTATCCTTTTTTATAAAATCAACCCCGCCACGTTCTTTCCTCTTTCTGTTTTTTTTTTGTTTTGTTTTTTTTTTGTCTCTCTCAATTATTTTTCTTCTCATCTTTTCCTGTCAAAGAGCGTAGGTTCGAAACGCCAAAAACTTCTCCATTTTTCCTAAGCGTCAAATTGACACACCTGCTTGTTGTTCCTTCACCTGTCTCTGCTTTTCTTTGTACATTTGAACCATACAGATAAATAGATGGATAGAGATAGATAGATAGATAGATAGATAGATAGATAGATAGATAGATAGATAGATAGATAGATAGATAGACCACACACCACACATTTCGGTAAACTGCAAACATATCTCTCCTAATCCCAGAGAAGTTCCGATATATTCTGCGCATTATGAATACGAAAATCGACGGTCGTAGGAAGGAATTGGCCGACGATTTGCCAACGAAGTTTGTAAGAAAGCCAACACACTGATTTTAATAAAAGAGTTATTGAAATGATAGTAGGTAGGGTTGATAGGAGTTGTAACAGTTATATCAAACCTTCATTAGTACAAAATTCCAGACTGGTTTCTTAACAGACAGATGGACATGAAAGATTGAAATTTGAGCCAAATTATGGCAAATAGTTTTGACGACATGTTGCTTTAGGATTTGGATCGATGAAAATAAAACAAAAAAAAATGATGAAAGCAATTCAAAGTCTGCGTTATTTCAGAGGTTTACATGCCCGAGGTCAGAACACTAAGAGGACTGGTCACCATATTTGGACTGTTCATGAGGCCAAGAAGACGATTTGTAAACACCTAATCATTTATAAACATCTAATTATAACATATATACACATAGTTAGACCCTCGGTTCGATAATAATACGGTTGAGGAGTCCAAAAAAATAAATGAATTTAAAAATAGATAAATAAATAAAAATCTATTTTCGGATGTTGGGCAGCCTCTCGTGCGGTAACTATGGCAACGGAGGCCTCCCACAGACCCAGACACCCACTCTCTGCCACTGTCTCTCACTTAGTCGCTTTCAAGCATCGGCTGCATGAATAACAATAGTATTGAAAAATAGAAATCCTACATGCAACCAGATCGACTTACGACCTGTCAGTTGGGACGGAACTCGGTCGTAAACCGAGGAGGTGTAATTATTAGAGTACAAATAGTGTGACCGACTATTTGAGTACACTATCGCTTTTAAATTTTGGCTCAAAGCTATCAATTTCAGGGGAAGATTTCGTCGATTACATCGACCCAAGTACTCAACTGGTATTTATTTCATCGACTCCGTAAGGATGAAAGGCAAAATCATTCTCTGCGGAATTTGAAATCAGGACATAAAGACGGACGAAATACCGCTAAGGATTTTGCCAAGTGCGGTAACGACACTTGCTGCCTTGTATTTTAATAAAATAGTTAACTATACAATATTATTGTAGTATATATACATTACATTTTAGTATATATTACATTGCAGCATTGTATAGTTTTTTATTTTATTTTATAGTATAGCTGTAGATTAGCTGTGATAGAAAATTCTGCAGGACATTACAGGATAGAAGTTTACAGCTGTAAAAGAGAAAAAATGATGATAGTAGTGATGTAAATGGTCATGATGGTGGTGGTTTTTATGAGGATGATAGTTGTCATAATGGTGGTACCAATGATGACATCGGTGATGGTGTTAATAAGAAATGTGATGAAAGTAATAGTGGTGACATGGGGCCGGGGACATGCAACGGTGATGTAATGATGCAGCTGACGGTCATGGTAGTTATGAAGGTGCTGGTGGTGGTGGTGGTGGTGGTGGTGGTGGTGGTGGTGGTCATCGTCGTCGTCGTCGTCGTCATCGTCGTCGTCGTGATGATAATGAAGATGATGACGATGATGGTCAGGACATTCATGATGACAGTGATGATAATGTTGCTACCTGAAACCACGTTTGAAAAGAATCCAGCTGTCGTTCAAGAGGGAGAAACTACACAATGGCACCCTCTTCAGGGATTTATAGACTTTCAATGGTGAAGGCTGAAGTATAACCCACAAGGATATTCTAGATATCTGCAATATAACAATATAATTCCCTTCATCTTTCTATGGAATATAACCTCAACACATTTCAAACATTGACAATAGGTCATCTGGTCAAATACATATACATATATACATACATATATACATACAAGCATGCATACACACATACGTACGTATATATATATATATGTACACACACAAACACACACACACACACACACACACACACACACACATATATATATACATATATATATATATACATACACTCTCTCTCTCTCTCACACACACACACACACACACACACACGCACACACAAGTGAGCACATAAGTGCAGAACAAGGTGGAAGAAAATAGTACTAAAATGCCAAAGGTAGACTAATATACATTTTATTAAAGCTGCATTATCACAAAAGACAGTTTATATGCGTACATATACATATGTATTCATAAATGGTTTTGTGTGTGTGCGTGTGTGTGTGTTTGTGTGTGTGTGTGTGTATATGTGTGTGTGTGTGTGTGTGTGATGGTCACTAGTGAGTCAGATTTTGGGGCTTGCATCATAGTTGTACGAATATAATGTGGAATAAATATAATAATAACAATAACACCAGGATGGAATTTATAAATAACTAATACATCGCTACGTACTTTTCCACAGATTGACCTGCTAGTATGTACCACTTTCGCGAATGGATTTACGTACCTTTACGTACCTTTACGTACCTTCCGGTTCTTCGACTCATGATTAATTGAAAGCACGAGGATACACCGACTGGAGAAGAAGAGGAGAATCGACCAGTATTCGAAGGCTACTCACTTTAGACTGGAGTAAGATAAGCTGGAACTGAGTTCCTAACTTGAGTACTCGGTGCAACACGAGTTCCAGATTTCGAAAGTACGATATTTTGGTTTTAAGCTCAACACACTCACACATGCGCACACACACGCACGCACGCACGCACGCACACATACGCACAGACACACACTTAATATTTGGCTCCCGAAAGGATGATAGATACAGTTGATGTTGATGTCTTTACGGCGGAATTTGAATTCAGCACGTAATGCCGGAAGAACATTTTGCCCGGTGTGCTAACTGCTCTACCTGCTCACCGGATTGAAATGTGTGTGTGTGTGTGTGTGTGTGTGTGTGTGTGTGTGTGTGTGTGTGTGTGTGTGTGTACGTGCGTTATTCATAGGCCTGAAATAAAGTATTAAGCATTATACATATTCAATGTTGAGAATGTGTTTCTCATTACTAGGAGTTTCATATGCGTCCATATGCGTGTGGTCTAAATGTGTGTGTTTATAAGTGTGTCTATTTGTATGAATGTGTATATAAAATTTGCATGTTATATTATACGCAATAACATATTCATGTATATTCCACATGCAAAATTCTACATTGTAACTAAGGAACTTTTCTGCTGAAAAAAAACAAGAAGAAAACATATTGCAATTTACTTCTAAAAATAATATTTCGCTTCATGTTTATTTATTACATATTTTATAAGTCGATATTTTAGCTCTGTTTCAAACAGCGGGAATAAGACAAGAAAATGAAATAAAAAAACTATGAAATTAAAATTCTTGCCTAAATCCACAAAGAAAAAAAAATACTCGAAACAAGAAGTTTCTCTGTGCCCTTCCCCCCCCCCCCACTACCGCCCCAGCGAATATAAGAATGTTTAAGAATCCGGAGTTGATATTAACCATATGTAACGTGTACGAGTGGTTGTAAGTCATATCGAAAACATGGTGTTTATATTTCGACAAGTAACGAACATAATTTTAATCAACGTTACTGCTGGTAAACTTTGAAGGTGCTGTTGTTACTACTACAACTCCTACTGCTGCTACTGCTGTTACTGCTACTGCTGCTACTGCTACTGCTGCTACTGCTACTGCTGCTATGGTGGTGGGGGGGGGAGAAAAGAAGTAGAGAATAAGTTGATGACGATCAGCTGCAAGTAGCAGCATCACGCTCTAGAACGTGATGATGATGATGATGATGATGATGATCATCATCATCATCATCATCATCATCATGACGACGGCGAAAATGATGACGTTGATGATAACGATGGGGATGATGACTATGATGATGATGATGATGATGATGAGGATGATGATGTGGATGATGAGGAGGAAAGAAAAGGCGGAGTGGGATGTCGTTCTTATTGTTGATGATTACGATGATGATGATGACAAGGGAGAAAATGAAGATAGAAAGAAGAAGAAGAAGAAGAAGAAGAAGAAGAAGAAGAAGAAGAAGAAGAAGAAGAAGAAGAAGAAGAAGAAGAAGAAGAAGAAGAAGAAGAAGAAGAAGAAGAAGAAGAAGAATTTCTGCATCGACTTCCTCCTACACGAGCATATGACTAGGAATGTAGTTTGGGGTGGGATAGGATGAATGACGATCATCTCAGCTCCTCCACTTTAATGGCAATCCAAGTTATCAAAACCCTTGATTGTTTATATGCAAAGTTTTAAGATCGGCAGGTTGTGATCTAAGAACTTGAAAGTCTGAGTAATTATTACAAGACATTAACGATACTATCACTCGACCAATCCCTGATTTTCTTCACACGAGTTTATGAGTGGAAGAGTCCAATCGAATTAACTGCTACTCATGATATCGACCCACGGTATGACACAAAAATTTAGATCCAGAGAAGTGCTGAAGCTAGAACTTATCCACTGCACTGCACGACGAATTGTTGGGCTCTCGCGAATTTGGCCAATCGCTACAACAAATTGAAGACAAGATGGTGACGTCATCGTCGTCGTCGTCGTTGCTGTCGTTGTTGTCGTGGTGGTGGTAGTAGTAGTAGTAGTAGTAGTAGTAGTAGTAGTAGTAGTAGTAGATGAAGTAATAGTCATGGTGGTGGCGGTGGTGGTAGGGAAGTTGTTGGTGGTGGCGGCATCAGTAGCGTTGTTGCTGTTGTTAGTGGTAGTAGTAGTAGTAGTAGTAGTAGTAGTAGTAGTAGTAGTAGTAGTAGTAGTAGTAGTAATGATGGTGGTGGTGGTGGTAGTAGTGGAGGTGGCGGTGGTGATGGTGGTGGTGGTGGTGGTGGTGGTGGTGGTGGTGATGCTGCTGCTGCTGCTGCTGATGATGATGATGATGATGATGATGGTGAGGAGGAGGAGGATTGCAGTAGTGGTGGGTAGCTTACCTTTCTTAATAGATTGTTATCGGTTAAATTGGCAGCTGATCGAGGCTCCCTGTTATAACTCTATGAAAATCCGATTGTGTATACACATTTGTTTCCGAGTGTTTTAACATGTGTGCACGTGTGCTTTTGCTTCTGTGTGCGTGTATCTGTCTGTGTCTGTCTTTGTGTCTGTGTATGGATGTATGTGTGCTTGTGTGTGTTTGCTTGTACATACGTGTCTCATATAGAGTATGAGACATTGTAGAACCGTCATTTTGACGCCGCTATTTGGCAGTACTGATTCGACGCTGCCTTATTTGACACGCCATGTTACAACGCTTCTCTCCCTTTAATGTTTCTTTCGTTCTCTCTCTCCTCCTCATTCTCGCCGTCAAGTTCTCTTTCTCTCGTTCCCTCTCGTTTCTCTTCATATGTATGAGGAAAGGGGAATGTCAGTTGTGCTGAAAGCATTATCATTGCAGTCACAGTTAAACACGGAAATGAGCCATTTTGGTTCAGTTATTTTGGTGCTGCCGATTTGGCGTCGCTGATTCGACACTGACTTATATGACATTAGACTGTCAATATTTCTCGCGTTTAAGGTTTCTGTCTTTCTCGTCATCTCTCTCTCTCTCTCTCTCTCTCTCTCTCTCTCTCTCTCTCTCTCTCATTCTCTTTCTCTCTCTCTCTCTCTCTCATTCTCTTTCTCTTGCTCTCGTTCTCTCTCCTCTCTCACACCCTCTCTCTGTCTGCATGCATATATTTCTGCGCATGTACGTGTGTGTATCTATGTGTGCGTGCAAGTGCGTATGCGTTTCTTCCTGCGGCAAAGCGTATTTTAGCTAAAACAGTTCGAAAGGGCCAGTCAGCCGTACCAAATCGCCAGCTTGTAACCAACTGCGCCATTCGTTTCATTCTAGTATCTGTAAATGTAAGTATACCTTAATGTGTGTATACATATATCTTTGTATATATGCATGTCCCATTAAAAAAAAAATCATGTGGTTATTGGAATTAAAAGGCTTCTCAATAGTTTCTTTGGTAAGGAAATGCAAGCAGGTTTCCACTCTTTGGTAGCAATACTACGACAATTCCGCCTTAGATTCAGGCTGCTCTATTGCTAATAAAACACTTGATTTCATTACATTCAATATTATTGTTTTTGCTATCTGGTTTATCAAGCTCATTTTCCACGTAAATTCTCAACGATTTTTGTGTATTCTGACCTTGTAATAATATCCTCTATCTTTTATTTGCCATGGGACAAACACAAAACGATTACCATTATCATCATCGTCGTCGTCGTCATCGTTGTCGCCGTTGTTGTTGATGTTATTGTCATTATTTTGTTTCTCGAAGTTGTTTTTGTTGATGTCTTTATTGTTGCCGTTTACGAAAAGAGACTTTTAACAAAGCTGCCAAAATTTCGGAATTTACCACGTTTTCTTAATGGACATTTTTTTCTTTTCATTTTCCAGAAAATAGCTTCGAAATATTTCAATGCCTAACCAATTATACTCGCCTGGTATTAAATAGAAAAGATTCCTTCTTATACATTTTTATCGCAAGCACATATTTTTTTTTACAAACATTTATTTTTATTTGGTTTTTTGTCGTTCGATACTGACATCTCGGCTGTAGTGGGAGCAATGTTACGCATAAAGGTGGTGGCAACGAATACGCTTGCTACATAAGTGCACTCACTATTTGACATTCGAAAACAAAATTAAATGGTATCAACAGAAGCATCACCAATAACAGCAAATTATCCAGTGCTAGCTTTGCAAGTTAAAAGGAAATATGAAACACACGCAAGGAATAAAGCCTCGAAGAGATATGTTACAAAAGACAGTGTCTCCTTGCTTGAGGTACTTATTCAGGAATGCAAAGAGGTGGTTGACATAACTATGTTCTTTCTTTTTCTTTTTAGAAAATGGAGAAATTTCCATATGCCAAGAGAAATAGAGCCAGAAGCAGTGCTCGTTAGAGTGACATGATGTGTGACAATTTCATTGTCATGTGTCTTACTGTCCAGCTTTGTGTCAGTATTACGAAATAATGCATTAATACAGTTTAGAATCTCCGACCATAAAGCAATTAGATTAGAGCGTAACACCTACATAGATGGCTTCATCTGTAGGATCAGAACAACCAGCTGCTTGATCTACCTTCAGTTTCTGCAAACGTGAGGACAATCTAAGTTTAGTTTATTGTCTCCTTCACTGTGCAGTACTGGCAGTAGTTGACACGCAACCAGCATATGATCAGATGGCACTTGTATGAATATTTATGTTCTAATGAGCCTCACACCCAAGAACCACAAAGCCGTTCGCTGTTGCAGCTCGTTGAGGAAGCAGAGAGTTCAATCGGGTTAACTGTAAAAGATGTAGTTGTTTGATATATAGTAAACACCACAAGAAAAGGTCTTCATTCTCAGAGCACAAAACAAAAAGAAAAAGAAAACAGAAATAACAATAACAGCATTTGAAGATTTTGAAATAAAGATCATGGATCACATTGCCACTGTCTCCAAAGAGTGCATGAAACACACCACGTTTCGGTGGACAACTCAAGACGACTTAAAGAAATTCTAATTCTAACAAGAAAGAATTACATACAATGCAAGCAGAGATACGAAGCGATTACAGGAGGTCCCTAAATAATTGACGGTTGATCAATAACACACCAATGAAGTGCTGAAGAAACAGGTGCCATATAACGGTACAGCTTTCACGACTTGGCTGAGGTCTGAAAGCACGGAGGGAAAGTTTCTGGGCAGCCACATGACTTACAGAAACGGAAAGTGAAGATTTCTCTGATGCCAAAGAAGTAGCCACCTGTGTAAGAGTACCGCTCTTATTTCTATTTGCTCTGGGGAGAAAACTGTCGCAAAGCTTATTTACTTTGCACTCACCCATACACACAAATATACACATATATCGTTCTTTTTTTTTTTATCATTTTACTTATTTCAGTAATTTGACTGCGCCTTGGAATTTGATTCGAATGTAGCGACCACAGTACTTATTTTATAAAGCCTGGTACTTACTCTATCGTCCACTTTTGACGAACCGCTAAGTTACGGGGACGTAAACACACCAACACCAATTGTCAATACAAACAAATATACACATATATCGTTCGTTTTTTTTTATCATTTTACTTATTTCAGTAATTTGACTGCGCCTTGGAATTTGATTCGAATGTACCGACCACAGTACTTATTTTATAAAGCCTGGTACTTACTCTATCGTTCACTTTTGACGAACCGCTAGGTTACGGGGACGTAAACACACCAACACCAATTGTCAATACACACAAATATACACATATATCGTTTTTTTTTTTTCATCTTTTTACATGTTTCAGTATTTTGACTGCGGCCAAGCTGAGGCACTCTCTTGGAAAATGAGTCGAATGCACCGACCCCAGTACCGATTTGTTAAAGCCTGGTACGTACTCTTTCGCTCGCTTTTGACGAACCGCTAAGTTACGGGCACGTAAACACACCAACATCAATTGTCAAACGGTGGTGAGGGGACAAGCACAGACACAAAGACACACACACACACATAGACACATATATACATATATATGATAGGCTTCTATCATTTTCCATCAACCAAATCCACTCACAAGGCTGTGATTGACCCGAGGCTATAGTAGAAGACACTTGCCCAAGGTACCACGCATATATATATGTATATATGTATATGTATCTATACATATGCATATATATATATATATGTGTGTGTGTATGTGATTTTGTGTGTCTGCATGTATGTATATTCATTTACGTATGTGTCTGCATGTGTAAAGTTCCCACGCGTTCTCTAGTGCCGCTTTTGTTTATAAAAATAATCTATTAAGTGCAAGGATCCATATGGCTAATAAACGCAGTATTAGTATTGCGTTTGTCTTCTTCTTCTCCTCCTCTTAATTATTCCTATTATTATTATCATTATTATTTTTATTTTTATTATTATTACTATTATTACTATCATTACCATGATTATCATTATTATTAATCTAATATTATTATTATTATTATTATTATTATTATTATTATTATTATTATTATTATTATTATTATTATTATTATTATTATTAATCATATTGTGCTCGGTGCTGATACATATAATGAAGTTGAGAACTAGTTATAAACCGGAGCACGTGAAAAATGTAAACAAGACTGAGAAATTGCAATTGAAGCAATCGTCATCATCATCATCACCATTATCAGCACTTCCGCCACCACCATCAATATTTATTTTCTTTATTGCTTTTTTATTCGTCAGTTTCGTTATTCTTTTTCTTTTTTTTTTCTTTTTTTTTTTCTTTAAACGTGATTTCTTTTATTTAATGCGTATGAATCGGGGTTTATTGAGTGGGACAACTAGAAGAAATTTCGGGAGAAGTTCTCTCAGAATTCAATTACATTTTTCATCCCTTCGGGGATCAATATGTTAAGGTTGCAGTGAAGGTGATCTTAACTGATTGTACAACCCTCCATTTAAACTGTCCACATGAAGCGCAAGTAAGTCTCTGTGTTTAAGAGGCTCGCTTTGCAACCATATCGTTTCGGGTTCAATTCCACTGCGTGGTACCATATGACAGCGTCTTCTATTATAGCCTCGGGCTAAGTAACTTCTTGATACAGAGAAGTTACATGGAAACCCGTTATAAATATACACATACACACACCTACACAACACACACACACACATAATGATATACAAACAACAGAAGATTGGAAATTTTTGGTATCATTCATTTACATATTGCATTGTAATATTGGAATAAACAAATGTGCAAGGATTTACTTTGATGATCTAAATATATATATATATGGATATAGATATGCAGGGCAGGGAATCGTCAATTAGTAATAAAATTAATAATTAACAATTTTGCCGGGTAGCTCAGTATGAAAAAGCCTTTTCGGTAAAAAACATTTATAATCATAAATATATATAAATAATCATAAATATATATAAATAATCATAAATATATGGATATGTATATATATGGATATGTATATATATATATACACACATATATATATATATATATATATATATATATATATATATATATATATATGTATATATAAGAGTAAAAAGAGTAATATATATATATATATATATATATATATATATATATATATATATATATATATATATATATATATATATATATAAGTATATGTATGTATATATATATATATATATATATATATATAGCTAGAGATAGATAGATAGATAGATAGATAGATAGATAGATAGATAGATAGATGCATGTATATATTCTTTTACTTGTTTCAGTCGTTTGACTGCGGCCATGCTGGAGTACCGCCTTTAGTCGAACATAACGACCCCAGGTCGTATTCTTTGTAAGCTTAATACTTGTTGTTGACGAACCACTAAGTCACGATAACGTCAACCCTCCAGAATCGGTTGTCAAGCGATGGAGTGGAGAGAAACACAGACACACACACACACACACACATACACACAAATATATACACATATACACATAGTACGACAGGCTTCTTTTAATTTCCGTCTACCAAATCCACTCATGAGCCTTTGGTCAGCCGGACGGTATAGCAGAAGACACTCGCCCAAGATGCCACGCAGCAGGACTGAACCCAGAACCAGGTGGTTGTAAGCATGCTTCTTAGCACACATATATAAAGTGTGCGTGTGTGTTTGCTTGTGTGTGTGTGTCTGTGTGTGTGTGTGTGTGTGTCTGTGTGTGTGGAGACACATGGCTAAGTGGTTGGGGTGTAGCAGTTTCATGATATTAAAATTGTGTTTTCTATTCTTGGTGCGAGTGATGTGTTATGCTTTTGAGTAAACCACTTAATTTTGCGTTGCTCCAGTCCACTCAGCTGGCAGTAACGTATCGTCTGATGATGGTCCGGCGTTCTTTCGAGATAGGAGTAAATGTGCCACAGAATCGGAAAACCGGTCTTCTGAGCCTAAGGTCTGGAAAGGAGCTTTCATCTACGTATATATTTCCATATGTGTGTGTGTGTACTTAAATGCATGTATATATATATATATATATTTGTGTGTGTGTGTGTGTGTGTGTGTGCGTGCGTGTGTCTGAGTGTACATATATGTATATATGAAGGTAAATGTGTGTATCATTTTGTATGTATATATATATATATATATATATTTACGACGGGCTTCCACACAGTTTCCAACTACCAAATATTCGCCCACGTATTGGGCCGCCCGGGGCCATAATAGCAGACACTCGTCCAAGATGTGCAGCACGGCTAAACCCGAAAATACGTTTCTTCCCCCCATCCCCACTCCCACGCGCACACACAGACAACTACGCCGGCGTCCTCCACACAGACATGCCTCGCTTGCTGCAATATAATTCATTGAGAAGTTGACCCCAATAGGTTTGAACTTATATCATAAAGGGTAAAAAAGTAAAGACCCTCTTTGGTCATGAATGACCATGGGATTGCACCTAGAAAGTTACCCTCCGAGGCACACGTCCGGGCAAGGTTGTTTATAGAAGACCAGCAGTCGCCCATGCATACCAGCCTCCCCTCTCCAAGCGAACGGTGTTATGCAAGGGAAAGGCCGGTAGGGCTTGACATCAGTGACGTCGCAGCTCATTTCTACAGCTGAGTGAACTGGAGCAACGTGAAATAAAGTG
>NC_142940.1:46059542-46079542 GCF_046866305.1 Octopus bimaculoides | reverse complement strand
CACGCACTCACACACACACATACACACACACATATGTATATATATATAGCGAGATAGAGAGATAAATACACTCACACATATGCATATGTATGCACCTATATGCATACAACTGCAAACATGCATACGCACGTAAACATACACATATACATATATGTACACATATATGTATATGTACATACATGTATATGTACATGTATGTACACATATATGTACACATACACATACACATATACATACCCATATATAAGCACACACTCCAATAACGGCCATACTTTTCAATCAACAGGATGGTGAATAGCCTACCCACCCACCCCCAACATCACATTCGCGTAATCTTGTATCAGCGCTATAATTCTTTAGCACCACTTCCTTCAGGTAGTAGTAGTAGTAGTAGTAGTAGTAGTAGTAGTAGTAGTAGTAGTAGTAGTAGTAGTAGTAGTAGTAGTAGTAGTAGTAGTGGTAGTAGTAGTAGTAGGAGGAGGAGGAGGTGTGAAAATCAGCAGCAGTAAAGTGGCGAAGTACTAAAATATGTTTACTTACCGAACTTTCGTTGAACACCAAATCGAGCTTATATCCAGGGATAATGTTTTTCTCGTTGATATGTTTAATTGCCAAACGAGCTGCGTGTAATTCCGACCTTCCGTAAGAATGTAATTCCGTAGATTCGAATAAGCCTCCAATATACAGTGTAGTTCGTAAATCCGTATTGCCTTTGTCTTCTTCGTTTTCTTCTTCATTTTCTAAAATTTCATTTTGTATTTTGGCCCGATATATATCATCGGCGCTGCATTCGCTCCCTCCTCTCAACAAATATTGCCGTGGAGTTTCATCGGACATTTCCTGGGACATTTCGTCGAGCATTTCGTTGGAACTTTCATAAGGTTTTGCTTGCGGCCCTTCATCGGAAAATTCATGAGGACTTCCGTCGGATCTTTTCTTGGAAATATTGAGGGACCTTTCGCTCTTTTCCTGCGATGCCGGATCTTTTGGGGAACCCCGAAGAACGACAGCCTTGTTTCCATCATTTTCACTGATTGCCTCTTCCGTAATTAAAGGAGTAGGCACGAATGGAACGGCATCACTCGTTCGCCTTCCATCGCCCTCAACACTTCGATTAGCCCTGTTGAGAATAATATCGTCACCATGTTTCATACCACCACTGCTGTCAACCCGACCACTATCCGAAGTTTGATTGCTAAACTTATTCTGATACACGTGGCCTTTGTTGTTTTCATTAGAACTTATTCTACTGCTGTTATTATAGTTGTTACTATTGATATGGCTTTTGTTGTTGTTGTTATCATTGTTATGGAAGTTTTTGTAAATTGTGTATGCGTGTTTATGCTTGCTGTTCTTATCAATATTGTTGTTATTGTTGTTGTTATTGTTACTATTATAGTTCACGGTGGCTATAATCTCGCCCATTTTTGGTACTGAAGCAACGTTCTCACTCATAAGTTTTCGATGAGACGGTAGTAGACGAACAAGGTTGTACTGAGCATCAGCTATTACGTGACGGCGATCGCGGTTCGAATTCAAACTAAGCAAATGCGGAGTAGTGGGTGTAATTCGTCCTCTAAATACTGCAGGTTTGCTCGAACTTAAGCTGAAGTTTGGGACCGAATTCGAGCTAGAGCCTAGATCCGATTTTAGTTTGGGTCTAAGGTTCGAGTTGATATAGGGTTTAGGTGTAAGATTCGGGCTGGTTGAAAATAAATTCCCTT
Source organism: Octopus bimaculoides (assembly GCF_046866305.1). Classification (NCBI taxonomy): domain Eukaryota; kingdom Metazoa; phylum Mollusca; class Cephalopoda; order Octopoda; family Octopodidae; genus Octopus; species Octopus bimaculoides. The sequence goes on along the minus strand of NC_142940.1, from coordinate 46,077,818 downwards.
TCAACATGGATGTAACATTGATCCACTGGGATTTAGTCTTGTATACCACCTGGGTAATGTCTTTTACTGCTGGGTGGAAAGATGCACCGTAGAATCCCAGACACGGTCGAATTAACAATAATATTAAAACACGAAATAAATTGAATGAAAACCACGGCGAGAGAAGCCGTGGTGTAATCCCGGTGTTGGAGTTCGAGTTATTCATCAGGATATCTTCAATGGTAACTTGTAACTGACCACAACAACAACAATAACACCAACAACGACGACGACGACGACGAAGATAACGAAAAAGAAGGAGCGAAGACTAGCACACATTTATAGAGCTATCAGTGGAGTCGGCAGTGGAGAGTCGGAAGAGGAGAGGATAAAAAGAAGAGCAGAACGAGGAGGAGGAGGAGGGGGAGGGGGGAAAGAAGAAGAAGAAGAAGAAGAAGAAGAAGAAGAAGAAGAAGAAGAAGAAGAAGAAATGGAGTAAGAGGTAGACGGAAGGAAGACACAAGAGGTGTAAGATTAATAAATGAGTAACGAGAATGAGAGAGAAAGAGATAGAAAAAACAAGATTAAGAAGCGACGGAGATTGTGGGACGGAGAGAATGAGTGAGCGATGGAGACAGAGAGAGAGACAGAGAGAGAGACAGAGACAGAGAGAGAGAGAAAGAAAGTAAGAAAGAAAACGTGCTGAATAGACAGAGGCGGAGAGAGAGTGTTTATGTATGAGTTTGGTTGCCTTTGTTTTATAATTCCATAAAAGAAAACAAAAAGTGTGCACATATGTACGTGAGGATAAATAAATATATGTATATGTGTGTATATGTATATATATATATATATATATATATATATATATATATATATATATATATTCTTATGATTCTGTGAAAGCGTCTGTCGCTTTTGTTTTCGGCATCAAGGAAGAAGAAAAAAAAAAGAACAGAAAAGAAAAGAAGAATACTACAAAAGCGATAACAACTACAGCAAAAACAAACGAATGTATTCCACCCTGACGCGAGATTCGGTGTATCTGCAAGTGGCCTGTGCCAAGCTGTTAAAGGCACTGCTGTAGAATATGGTAACAGATACGAAGTTGCGTGGCATTCGCTTCAACAGCACATTCCATTATAACAGATTCACTGCTAAGGCCATTTTGCACACACAGACACACGTAAATGCACACACGCACTCACGCATACACGCACTCACGCACACATATAACTAGAAATAATCAAACATGCGCACGCACACACGCAGACACTTGCACACACACATACAAACAATTGCATGCGTTATATGAATACATGATGCATATATGCTGCAGAAATTCATAGATGTAGAGTTGATCAAAAGCATGTTTCTTTTTTTTCTTTTTTTTTTTTTTGTCGCTTCCTTATTTATATACATGTACGTTGATGGAGTATATATCGCACGTAGTCTATAAATTTCCATGCCTGGAAGAAATATCAAACAGACACACACAAGCACACACACAAGCCCACACACAGACACACACACACACACACACACACACACATACAAACAAACATCTGTATGTGTGTGAATCAACTCGCAGGCACATGTGTGTGCGTTTTATGCGTGTGTGTTCGTGTGCGTTTGCGTGTGTATATATGTATGTATATAAGGTTACGTTGTTATTCGATTTGATTTTGAATACTTTATATTACTGGTATATATTTTATCATCATCATCATCGTCACCATCATCATCTTCATCGTCATCATCATCATCATCATCATCATTATCATCAACATCATTAGCCCCCGTAGTCGTCACCAACCTAGTGCAAGGTTTCTTCTTCTTCTAATCCTTCTTCTTCTTCTTCTTCTTCTTCTTCTTCTTCTCCACCTTTTCCTTCTTTACTTCTACTTCTTACAGACCACCTTTTTATTGCTGTCATTTTTTCTTCCTTTTTTTTTTTACTGTTTCACACACACATATACACATATGTGTCTGTTGGGTATGTATACACATATCACGGTGGTGCACCAGCATGACCGCAGCCACTTGGCTGAAACACATAAATAAATAAATACACTCACGTATATCCTTTCATACACATATCTACAAGTATTTATGTATGCATTTATAGATTTGAGGATGCAAAAAGAAAATAGAAGTCAAAAACTCAATATATGTATAAGTGTTTTTCTTTATTATTAATAATCTAGAATTTTCACAGTGACTTGAGGTCCGAGAGTTTCGTGTTTTGCCAAGTCGGCCCTTGAATCACTTTGTAACTTATGCTGTTTAAAAATAAAATCGCGCGCGCGCCTGTGCATGTATGTGTGTGTGTATTTATATATATATATATACATATATGTATGTATATACGTATGTACGTATGTATATATATTTATGTATGTATGTAGTATGCATGTATGGATGGATGGATGGATGGATGGATGTATTATGCCTTTTATCATTTCAGGTCGATAAAAATAAAGCACAACTAAGTATAAGGATCGATAGAATTACTATGCCCCTCCCCTCAAAATTGCTATCTTTGAGCCAAAATTTGAAACAATTCTTGTTTATTTGTTTGTGTATGTATGTGTGTGTGTGTGTGTGTGTGTTCGCGTGAGACCAGTCAATGTTTGTTATTTTCAATCTTTGTATGAGCGTGTGTGTGTGTGTGTGTGTGTGTGTGTGTGTGTGTGCGTCTCTGTTTATGTATGCGAGTTTATATATGCGTATGTGTACGTATATGTGTATTTGTGATCTCTTCGGATCGTCTCCTGCAGCCTTCAGCTTCAACACGTCGCACACGAACAGCAATCTTTCCAAACAAATTCTAGCGCACAAATGCACGGACACACAAGTACATCACACACAGACCACACTCACATGCACACCTATATACTCACTCAGACACATACCAATGCATACACACACACACACATACACACACACACACATACACACACATACATACATACACAGAGGAATGTCAACAAAGAATCAGACTCTTACGCTTAAACGTGTGTGACGCATATATACACAGATGTATATAAATAGACGTGCTGCCACACACAGACACACCTGCTAACAAATCATAACCAAATACAGATGTATACATATGCAGACACCAGACCAAAACAGACATTCATGCACGCATGTAGGCATATATAGAAGCACGTACATACAGAGTCACAGGCACACACACACACGCAGACGCACACATACACACACACACACACTCACATACACCATACACCCGTATTCACAAATAATGAAATTCTATCATCATCATCATCATCATCATCATCATCATCATCATCATCATCACCACTGACATCGCCATTATAGTCATCATCATAATCGTCATCGTCATCGACATCATCGTCACCATCATCATCATCTTCATCATCGACGTCGTCGTCGTCGTAGTTACTATTATCAACGTAATTACGGTCACCAACACCACCAGCATCACGATCAGCAAAGCTATCATCACCATCATCATCGCCATCATCGTCATCATCATCATCATTATCCTCATTGCCGTATTCATCGTCGGTGCCACTATCACCATCATCACTATCATTATCATCGTCATCTTCATTACCGTCACCAAGTCTATCATCATCATCATCATCGTCATTCACAGCCCCCCCCACCTTCACGCTGCCTCCACCATCATCCCCATTCCCCCGCCGCCAACACCACCACAGTGTTACAATTGCTATCTAACTTCAAAATTATTTTTCTTACCATATTGTTACTTTCGCCAGGAAGTCTTATTGAAAATATATGACACAGCAATATTTTTTAATTTTCATTTTTTTTCATTTCGTTTCATAGTAGAATGGTTCTAGCATTTAGGAATGCATTTAGCGGTCTTTCTCCCGGCTCTTTGCGTTCTGAGTTCAAATCTCGCCGGAGCCAACACTGCCTTTTATCATTTCAGGTCGATAAAAATAAAGAACAACTAAGTACAAGGGTCGATGGAATTGCCATGCCCCTCCCCTCAAACTGCTATCTTTGAGCCAAAATTTGAAACAATTTTTTTTTTTTTTTCTTTCTTTCGTTAGTGCACTAGGCGTAGCACAAGAAATGATTAGTGGCATTTGTCTAAGTACTTTACGTTCCGAGTTCAAATCCTGGCGAGGACATTTCCTTATAACTTCTCCTGTCGATAAAATGATGAATCAATCAAATACAAATGCTGATGCACTCAACTGATGCTCTCCTCCTAAAATTGTGCCAAATTGTGCCTGGTTCCCAAATTTGTCTGAAACTTTAGTTCGTCGCACAAAATGTCTTAGCAGTATTTTGGCCATTTCTTCGTTATGGGTTCACCTTCCGCAAAGTTCGACTTTACGTTTCCTCTTTCTTGGTTGATAAAATAAACACTAATTGAGCACTGAGATTGATGTAATGGATGAGCACCCTCTCGAACACTAAAGGTCTTGTACCTATATTGGTTTCAGGTTTTGGCACTAAGGTAGCAATTATGAGGGAGGAGTAAGTCGATTACATCGAACCCAGTACCCAACTGGTGCTTATTTTATCGACTCCCAGAAGGATGAAAGGCCAAGTCGATCCCGGTGCAAAGACGGACGAAACACCGCTAAACATTTTACCCGGCGTGCTAGTGATTCTTTTCTACTCTAGGCACAAGCCCCGAAATTTTGGGGGAGGGGGCCAATCGATTGGTACTTAATTTGTCGACCCCCAAAGGATGAAAGACAAAGTTGACCTTGGCGCATTTTGAACTCAGAACGTAAAGACAGGCGAAATACCGCTAAGCATGTTACCCGGCGTGCTAGCGATTCTGCCAGCTCACCAACTTAATATTAGTATAAGTATTAGCATTAGAACGTATATTCAGACCGTTCGACTGACAGAGTCATTACCGCGTCCACCCAAATGTATTACGGTATATCCTCCTGCTGTCTATGTTGACGGTTCAAATCCCGCTGATGTTTCTCGCCCATCCAGCATTGACGAAATAAAGTGCGAAGTACTGGATCAATGACATCGATTAACCCACTACCCTCTTAATTATTGGCCTAACGCCAAAATTAGAAAATCATTATTGTCAATGTTGTTGCTGGTGTTGTATAGGAAGAAGAGGAAGAGTAGAGCAGGAGTTATGTACTGTTGTTCTAATATATAAATCTTTATGATTTATATCCTAGTGAAATGTTATTACGTTTCTTCTACTTGTGATTGCTTCTCTTCTTGTTGTTGTTGTTACTGTTGATGACGTTGCTTTTGTTGTAGTAGCGTTTTTTTTTTCTTATTCTTGTCATTTTTGTTGCTGACGTTCATGATGTCATTGGTGTCGCTGTGGTCTCTATTGGTGCAGATGCGAGATGATTTTAAATGTTACATCTTATAGTAACAGAAACGCCATTTCCTTTCTCACTCACACACACACACACACATACACACACACACACACACACACACACACACACACACACACATATATATATATATATTTATATATATATATATATATATACAAGGTGTCCACAAAGTCTGGGTACATGAGGATCTACACATACTCTAAGAAATTATTATCTCATATATTTCATTGTTCATGTCATGATTTTATTTACTCCATGCGCAACTAGTGCTTATTTAATCGATCCCTAAAAGGGTGAAAGGCGATGTTGACCTCGGCGGAATTTGAACTCAGAACGTAGCGACGGGCGAAATACCGCTAAGCATTTCGCCCGGTGTTCTAACGGTTCTGCCAGCTCACCACCTTCATACATACATGCACACATACATACATACATTCATATGTACGTATATATATATATATATATATATATATATATATATATATATATATATATATACATGACATCTTTCCCATGTCATGTAGTCTCATAGGGCTGGATTCCCTGTTTCTGTGATGTATATATTCTCCTCCTGGATGAGACGCTGATCTGTCGCAGGATTACTTATTTTCACCAGCCGAGTAGACTGGAGCAACGTGAAATAAAATCTTTTCCTCAAGAACGCAATCCAGTAATCGAAACCACGACCTTACGATCATGAGTTCCACACCTTAACCAATAAACCACGCGCCCTCACTCATACGTATGTATATATATATATATATATATATATATATATATATATATATATATATATATATATATATACATACATACATACATACATACATACATACAAACATGCTTACATAATACATATATACATACACACACACATAAATACATATATATACATATCTGGATGTACATATACATACATGCATACATACATACATACATACATACATACATACACACACACATACATACACACACATCTATTTGTGAATGAGTAGGCGTGAGGAACGTCGGGTTGATATTAGAATAAAGTGATGTTGCTCACATTGTCATTTGTACTCATTTCATCAACACCATCATCATCATCACCAGCAGCAACAGCATCACCATCAACATTATCATATCATCACCATCTTTTTCCTCCTGCACCTTTGATTCCACCTTCTCCTTACTTTTCGATTCCCTTTGCCCCCAACTGTTCCTTTTAAGTTCAATCCAATAAGCCGATGTTATATATTATACACACACATGTTGATCATGTACTTTGTTTCCATTAGGCCTTCGTCACTTATTCAGCATGTTGTAATCGTAGTCCACAAGATACCACTTAATAATCATAATAATATTTTCTAATGTCGAAAATGACATCGCTGTTTTAATATAAGTCGAAGGATTACTATAATAATGCATTGAAGTGAGCTGATACTCTGTGAAATTCCATCAATTCAGCTGTTGAATTAAACGCATTATAGGGAATGTGATTATGATGTTATTAGTAATTGATATATTTGAAATTATACACACTTAGTTCCTAAAAAAAAACCTATTGGCTGATTACTTATTAGGACAGCCATAAGCATGTCCATGCAAAATAAAATTTAAACAAAACATTAGTAGAGAGTTTTCCTGTCCTGTGCATCACATTTGAAACACAGGAGCTATTTTCTTGTCGTCCCTGGAACATATATGATGCGCATTCCTTATGGCTTTCAACTACCGGAGTAACTTGGAACATATGAAAGGTAAGCTTTATATTACTCCAAATGTATGAAGCAAAGGCTAACTAAAATTATGGAAACAAGCATGGACGTTTAGGACAAACGTATGAAAATGCCTTGGACAAGCAAAGGTTTAAATAATACCAAGATGAGACGAAACTATCGATGGCTTACGTTGGCCGAAATTTTCTCAAAGGTGATGTTGATCTGTCTAACTTTATATGCAAAGTAGAGACAAAATTTTAAAATATTGAGCCTACATTTTCTAGGGAGTGAAGGTTTGATAAAAGTTCTGTGAAATAAAAAAAAAAAGCAAAAATAAAAAGAAATAGAACAGAGGGAGAGGTAGCCATGCAAAACATAATAGGTCAAGTAGAAATAGAACACAAGGATGAAAATGGTTAACCAAACATCAGTATAAATATTCGAGAATATGAGTGGGTAAGAAGATTGAGGAATGGATGAAAAAAAAAATAACAGATTAGGCGGTTATTAAGAAATGAAAAATTGTTGGTTTATGCCTGTTGAATAAGTTTACCAGAAGTATGAATAATGGTTACGAGTGTTTGTTGATCCTTGGGAATCATTTATCTTTGTTTATTGGGCCATTTCAATGACGACCTTTTTTCTGCCCATCAATTTCAGACATTGAAACGTGGTTATTAGAGTAACAAGATGGCGAACTATTTCAGCTTTTTTTGGCTTGGTTTCAGCAACTGACTTAAGATAATGTGTTTAACATGTTTATTTATTTTTCCTTTCTCCTTCACTTCCCACCATTCTATCTTACGGATATTTACCACACATTGATATTGGAAACATTTAGACAATTTCTCTCCGACAAAACATCTTGCTAAGAAACTCTGAGATTCTCGTCTCGCTTTAACGTTTCGATCTTATCTAACAGTTATTGGATCCGTTCATTCGTGTTGATACAATTGAAATAGCAGGGAACCTCTTCTGTGAAGACGTTAAACAAATAGAGTGTTAGAATAAATTTAAGAACATATAGCAGATATAGTAACACTATGATCTGTGAATACATTAATAGTTCTCCCAGAGTATCAATGTAAACCCTTTTAATGCATGTTTTTTCCAAGATGTCCCCAATTATGTTTGATATAAGAAACGCAACTTCTGATGCATTTTTCAAACCTCGAATAATGATGATGATGATGATGATGATGATGATGATGATGATGATGATGATGATGATGATGATGACGATGATGATGATAAGAAGAAGGAGATCATGATGAATGAAGAAGAAGAACAACAACAACGATTATCAGGATAGTGATAAATAATTATAATAGCAATGATGTTGTTGTTGATGATGATGATGATGACGATGTTGATGATGGTGGCGATTTCTTTTATTGGCCACAGTGGTCCAAACACATTAATATTAAAAGTATAGATAATAATAATAATAAACAATGATACAAATAATAATAATAATAATAATAATAATAATAATAATAATAATAATAATAATAATAATAATAATAATAATAATAATAATAATAGCAATGAGTCCACTTACTACTATAAATGCGACAAGCCGTATTGCAGATAAAATATAATTCTTTCTGTATTAGGATCATCTAATATTAATGAAGCAGATCAAAGACAACAGTTCTGTGATTTAATATATTAATTCTTGGAATAAAACGGAAGGAGATCCTTGCAATAGGACGAATTGATAATTAAAAGCATTTGACTTTATTCCTCGCTTGTGGATCGTAGAATACGTAAACATATTTGACATCAAATAGGATATAAATTTCTAAGAAGCTAAGCATTGCCCCTGGGTTGTAACTTACTCCAGGGGCAGCCCCGATAGGTTATTCTTATTTTCAAATGGCATATAATTCTACCTTATACGATATGCTTTTCATGTGTTTCTTACTCAAGATAGATATGACTTACTGGAAAATGTAACCGCTAATTTTAGCACGTTGAGTAACCATGTAAGGGTTCCTCGTTGGCTCCTCTTCATTCCCGGTTGTAATTATTGTTGCTTAAGCCAAAATCATTTCTGATGCTAAGGACCCATTATAAAGATAATAATTCTAATTATAATCAACGCTATTTTTAAGACCCACGTTATCCGATATTTTATTCCTTTCATAAGACTTCATATGATTTAAGCCCAGTTTGGCTACTACGTTTAGCATCTCAGTAAATCATATAAAATCTCAATGATAAAATGTGGCCAGGTATCTAAATTAAATATGAGATCAAAAGAGATATTTATTAGGGAAATTCATTAACTACACTTCTGTGTTTTATGACTTTGGCAACTGTACTCCTGTCTTAAATATTACTGAGTTCAAACAGAGGCATAAAACTACACAGGGTATAATCAATACACTGGACACAGGCTCTTCTTGGCATTTCTAATTTATCATACCCGAAAAGATGAAAGATAAAATTGATCTCAGTCGTATTTGAACCGCAGACGTAAAATGTCGTAAGAAAATACCGCATTTTGTCCGCCAGTCTACCTATTCTAGCAAACTACAGCTCTCATGCGCTTCCGATTCAACCATTTATGCTTGATGCTCTACCAATTCTTTCATACAGTCTTGATTTTCTTCTGCTTCTCCCCACCCATGGTTCTGGTATTTAACTATTCAACCAGCCACTACTCGTTACATATGTACTCAAGGCGTTTGATTCGACGCTTTAACTATTCTGCCAATCAACCACATTAATTAGTCATTCACAACCGATTTGTTGATATGATTAAATTTGTAATTTTAATTAATATCTTGGTTTATTGCATCAATTAAGTTAAACCGACTTTACTATTTAGTTTTCTTATCGGAAACAACCCACTGTTTTTTTTTCATAATCATTACCACATTAAATAACATTTTGTGGAAAATGAAACGTTCATATCTTCCAGGGCTTCTTTACATGGTTTCTATACCTACAAGACATAGCAGCCAAATTCCCCTCTCCTAACAGTCTACTATGTTGCTGAAAGATGAGTTCATATTAGATTATGTAGTCTGATTTAAGCCAAACGTGGTGGTCATCGCTAAAATGCTTATCACTACTTGTATGCTAAGGCGACCAGATGGCAGAATCATTAGAACGCCGGGCAGAATGCTTAGCGGTATTTCGCCCGTCACTACGTTCTGAGTTCAAATTCCGCTGAGGTCGACTTTGCCTTTGATCCTTTCTGGGTCGATAAATTAAGTACCTGTTAAGTACTGGGGTCGATGAAATCGACTCGACTATCACCCTCATCACAAATCCCAGGCCTTTGTCTATAGTAGAAATGGTTATTTGTATGGTATCTAAGTCAGCGAGTTGGCAGAATCGTTAGCGTACTGGACGAAGTGCTTAGCGATATTTCCCCTGTCACTATGTTCTCAGTTCAAATTCATCCGACGTCAACTTTACCTTTTATCCTTTCGGGATCGATAAAAGAAGTATCAGTCGATCACTGGGGTCGAGGTAATCGACTCAACACTTCCCCCCAAATTGTTGTCCTTGTAGTAAAATTTAAAATCATTATTTGTATGGTACTCACCCCCATCAGAGCCTGCTTAGGTTTAAACAACAATAACCACACAAACATTGACAATCCATGAATGAATAAACCTTTCGAATATTTTAGCAGTTGAGATTTCCAGTGATTCGAACAACCGAACTATTATTTTCGATGCCTGCATTAGTGCGAGTGAGTATTCCAAGGACACGTGGTTTGATCTACAGGACTATCGCACTCGATGTATTGTATATTGTATAGTGGTGGAAGATTCCCTAGATAGAAATAACTGCACAATATGTAGGTAACTTTGCAAACGCTTGCTGTTTAATACAGACAACTACATTACTTGATATGTGTTAAAACGTAAGTGAATAAGTATCCCGTAGAAAATTCTTGCCTCTAGTGTAATCATCTGACAGACTCAGTGTGATATGCGGCTACGTGGATGTGTGGTGAGAAGCTTGCTTCCCAATCACATCGTTCGTAGTTCAGTTTCACTGCATGGCACCTTAGGCAAGTATCTTCTACTATAGTCTTGAGATAATCAAAGCCTTATGAGTGGATTTAGTAGACGGAAACTGAAAGAAAACCGTCGTATGTGTGTGTGTGTGTGTGTGTGTGTGTGTGTGTGTGTGTGTGTGTGTGTGTGTGTGTGTGTGTGTGTGTGTGTGTGTGTCTTTGTGACTGTGCTTCAAGATGGTGCTTCAGCATGGCCGCAGTCAAATGACTGAAACAAGTAAAAGAGTGACAATAAAAAAAAACATCTTTTGTCATGAGTGTTTAAGTAATCCACTGTTGACATAAACCGCAGCCAGATTAGCCATGAGACACTGGATAATGTACAGATATATGATTTACTGAACGGATTTCTGTACAATTTGCCTCGGCCGGAATTTCATTGACACTGCTTGTATGAACTCTACGATAGCCACCTCAGCAAGATCTGTCGCTTATTTGATCAAACTAGCAACGTGGTGTTTATGAAGCGGACAGCAAAGGCTACATAGTTTTACACTCATGGAATAAAACATATGTCAGGCCTATGTTTGATACATACTCCGCTGTTTACTGGCTACATGATAGGAAATAAAAGAGGGCTCATCCTCAATAGCTCTACAGTAATCTACGGATGCAACATTTAAACACCTTGCCAGTGTTTTATCGTGAAGTGCGGATTTCGGGTCTTACAATTTATGCTTTCATCCAAGAAACCCGATTTAGGTTAACAAGACTAAGCCTGAGACCATGAGGAAATCTCACTCCACGTTATTCTTGATGGCTCCTTTCTTCTGTTCATTCTTGTAACACCCAAGATTTCATAGGCCTTACACGGGGCACGACCTGCGAATTTCACCCACACCTGGTACTTAGAATATGGATTAAAACGTCAACTAAAAAAACCTTGTTTAACATTTTAGCATACAGCTTATTCTGTCAAATGCAATGCTAATTTATTCACATCATTTTGAAGTCATCATACGTTACCTTGCAGCTTTGAAATTTTAATGATGCGGTTGTTTCTTTTTAAATGACTGTGTAGGGCAGGTGTAAAAGGCCGTATATGGTCTGTTTGAGCATGAAACCGGTGGAATATTTAGGTTTCATATGACCGGCTCAAATACTAAAAGGCTAATATATCCTCACCAATATATGTCAATAAATTACTCAATGACAGTAGGTACCTCACGAGTGTCATCGAATTTCGATGAAATTAGTGCTTTTGTGTCCGTTTGTCTGTATAGTTGATTTCATTTTGGAATAACCTTCCAATAATCACTTATGCAGAGGTGAGCTATATATATAATTTCAAGATGCAAAGAGTTCGTTTAAAGCGCAAAATTTTTGAAGTTTTCTTTTCTTTTTAACTAATAATCATTGGTAAATTGCTGACTTCAATAGATTCCTTTACAGCAGAGCAGACAATAAAACAACCATTCAGGCAAGAAAATGAACAATTACAAAAAAATATATAAAGAGAGAAACTAACAAAAACTAACGGCACTTTTCTTACTTCATTTGTGGTTAATTTTTATTGCTTTTTTTCTCTTCTTCTAACGGCGGTTATAAGAATAGCTACGAGGAGGGCAGTGCTAGATATACACAAGAAGCATACATACATGCACGCATATATATGTGTGTTTGTGTATATGTGTGTGTATGTAGGAGGGGAAGTGTGTATATGCCTAAGTATATATATGTGGAGCATTCATGGATGTGTTAAAAATTTTGTTCCTAATCCACAAGGTACGTTATAATTAGCCCTTATGAAGTGTTTAGGTAAATGTTAGTTAGACAGAAATACATGTGTGTGTATGAGCGTACGTATATATATACATATATATATATATATATATATATATATATATATATATACATATACACACTTATACGTATATAATGGCATCAGGCATTTGACTGCAACCACACTGGAGCATCGTCTTAAAGATTTTAGTCGAAGAAATTGAACTCCAGGACTTATTCTTTGTAAGCCTAGTACTTACTCTACCGGTCTTTTTTGCCGAACCGATAAGTTATGGGGACATAAACACACCAACATCAGTTGTCAACCAATGGTGGAGGGACAAACACAGACACAAAGACAGACATTATATACGTATAAGTGTGTATATGTATATATATTATATACGTATAAGTGTGTATATGTATATATATATATATATATATATATATATATGTACATATATATATATATATATATATATATATATATATATATATATATATATATATGTACATATATATATAGGTACATGTATATATATATATTGTACATGTATACATATATGTATATATATATATATATATATATATATATATATATATATATATATATATATATATATATATACATATATACATGCATACATATATATATGTATATATATATATATATATATATATATATATACATATATACATGCATACACATATATATATATATATATATATATATATATATATATATATATATATACATACATATGTAGGTGCAGGCGTGGTAAGAAGCCCTCTTACCAACCACATAGTTTCAGGTTCAGTCCTACTGCGTGGCGCCTTTGGTGTCTTCTATTATAGCCTCGGGCCGTCCAAAGCATTGTAAGTGGATTTGGTAAACGGAACTGAAAGAAGCCAGTCGTGTGTGTAGATATATATATATGTGTGTGTGGTTGTGTGTGTGTGTGTGTGTGTGTGTGTGTGTGTGTGTGTGTGTGTGTGTGTGTATGTCTGTCTTTGTGTCTGTGTTTGTCCCTCCACCATTGCTTGACAACTGATGTTGGTGTGTTTATGTCCCCATAACTTATCGGTTCGGCAAAAAAGACCGGTAGAGTAAGTACTAGGCTTACAAAGAATAAGTCCTGGAGTTCAATTTCTTCGACTAAAATCTTTAAGACGATGCTCCAGTGTGGTTGCAGTCAAATGCCTGATGCCATTATATACGTATAAGTGTGTATATGTATATATATATATATATATATATATATATATATATATATATATATATATATATATATATAGGTACATGTATATATATATTGTACATGTATACATATATGTATATATATATATATATATATATATATATATATATATATATATATATATATATATATATATATATATATTGTTGTTGTACTTGGGGATGGTCATATTGCCAGTTTAGCCAATAAAAACACACGCACTGTATATTTGGTGTTAATTTTTTTTTTTTTTTCAGCTTTATATTACATTAATCTTAATCTTAATCTTATTTCGGCCAGAGTTCTTTCGTCACACTTCTGTGACCTCATCAGTGGTCCTTTGTTTCCTTCTTTCTTATGTGTGTCTCACCTTGCTAACTATCAGTCATTTTGTATTTTGTATTCCTATTGTATGTGTCTACGCATGCGTGTCCTTCAATGTGTCTGTGTCTTTTGTAAGTGCATGTGTGTATGGGGAGTGTCTGTATCACCTATATTCTCTGTTAATACGTGTTCATTTGTATTAGTTTTTATTTATTTATATGTTCATGTGTGTGTGTGTGTGTGTGTGTTTTTTTTTTTTTTTTTTTTTTTTAATGTGTTTAATTAAATTTTGTTAACGTATGTAGTATTTAATTCCATTTGTTTATCTATGTATTGTATTATACTTTGTTCCTATTATTGGTTTATGGGTAACATGTTGTCACATGCTGTGGTTTGTTAGTGGCGTATGTTAGTGTTCCATTCTAGTTTCCTATTCAGGCTAGGTTTCCCTTCTATTATGTGTGTAGCTTCAGTAATTTGTCTAAGTGCTGCATCACTGCTATGTGTAGATAAGATTTTAATTTCTATGTTGTTGATTGAGCCTCTATGTTCTTGCTCAGCGTGCTGGTACAGAACTGATGAGTTCTTCCCTTCCTTAAGTTCCCTCCAATGTCCGTTTGCTCGCTCCCCTATACTCCTTGCTGTTTCGCCTACATATGTCGTTGTCTTATTTCTGCATCGTCCCTCTGTACATCTTATACTATAGACCACATTTCTGGTTTTGCAGTTCGTTTGTGGGCTAAATCTACATACGATACAGTTCCTATCAGTGCAGGGGGTTCTACTGAAAGGGTATGTTCTACTGATAAGGGATTTGATAGGGTTGCCTGGCCTTTCAACAACCTTAATTCTTAGCTTAAGTTTGTCTAGGGCCCTTCTAAAGCGGTACGCCAGTTCGCCTCTAGGGGTGGTGTCGACGAACATGACGCTTTGGTACTTGTGGCTATTGTACCATGAGCTTGCCTTCCCTATTTTCTTCTTAGTTCTTTCTATGGTGTTCCATGATTTGCTCCTATAGAGTGGGCAAATCCCATTCCTATCGTTGCGTTTGATTGTTTCAAACTTCTTCATAGCTCCTTTGTAAACCCTGATCCTTTCTTTATGGCTGTAACCCGAGAACTGCATGCGGTGGACGAAATGTTGTATATGTCTCTTTAATTCTGTAGGGTCGCACATGCAGGAGACATTTCGCATTACTCTGACGAGGTCTGCCATCAATATGTTGAATTTGGCATTGTCCGCAATAGCCGAGTTCCGGTGGGTCAGGTACTTGGAGGCCATAGGTTTTGTATAGTGTGAATGGAGGATTCTGGTTTTATTGTTCTTAGTTTCTAGCCAGAGTTCAGTATCTAATACAGGTAATCTATGGTTAGGGTGTTTAGTAGGGTAGTCTATCGTAACTCTAATACTCTGGTGGATGGAGTTAGCTATTTGCTGGATGCTCTCCATAGTCTTAGTTTCTATTTCTATTTCAGGGGTACTCTCTTGTGGGGGTTTCTTTACCACTAAGTTGATATCATCGAAATATCGAGAGTACACATTCACGAGTATGGAGTTCTGTGTCAGGCGTTCCTTAAGCCTTCTGTCCCACCATACCATGAAAAGATTGGCCACATCACCGGCGATACTAACCCCGATGGCTGCCCCCTCGTCCTGGGCGTATAATTTGTTGTTAAATTTAAAGGTGTGGCCTTTTAGGGTGACCTTTATACTAGCTCCTAGTGCATGTGCGATCATTTTCTTTACCTGGTGGATATTAGTGGGGGTCCGTATGGCTCTGGTCCATCCACTCCATCTCTCTATAGGGGTCTTCCTAGCCATAGAGGTAATTGTGGGTGGTCTACCTCTTAGACGTCTACTAGGGCAGAAATCTCTAAGGTCGTATCTATCTAGATATGCATCGTCATATGTCAATCTAAGTAGGAGGCCCAGTTCTTCTGTGTTGACTTTTTGGAACTCTACTTCGCTCTCGTTGATCATTTCCACGCACTTTTCGACTGCAAAATCCACGTCGATAGATGGGTATAGTGATACCACATCCATGCTACCCACTATACACCCTGTCAGGTTGCAAGTGTTGTTGCAGTCGTTGATCCTGCTGAGGAGATCTTCCGTGCTGTCACAGACATCAGGTGACATCTGGATTATGGGGCGTATGATCATTGAGAGGAAGTAGGAGATCCTGTAGTTACTAGCGACATTCGCTCCACAGACTGGGAAATATATATATATATATATATATATATATATACATATATACATGCATACATATATATATATATATATATATATATATATATATATATATATATATATATATATATATACATATATACATATATACATGCATACATATATATATATATATATATATATATATATATATAAGAGTTATCGACCTCTGATGAGGTTTAATTAAACATTGAAACTAGTTAGATCGATCTGTGTGTTATATACCACAGGAACTGCGAAGCTAAACTGTATATTTAGTAAAATCACATGGTGCTAACATTACATCTATTATAGAATGAGTGCTTACTCTGCATGAAATATTGACTTCTCTTCACTTTGTTTATATTTCAAATATTTATGACCATGTCATTTTTTGTTTTGTTTTGTTTCTTTTGCTCAGTAACTGGATATTGAACATAAATATCAGTTTGGTGGCTTTTCTAGGACAACAGTTTAGAGTAAGAGATATCAATAGTTATATATACAGATGGAGAAAGTATTAAGAACAACATCTGAAGTGGTGGGAGGGACAAAAATGCCCGTAATATATTAATGCATTTATTTAGGTGCATATATATGTGGTTACTAAATTAAGATTTCACAGAAAAAATGAGAAATATATTCTTATTATATAAATGGAATTTTACCTCATGGCATTGTTAATCCTCTTATCCAAACCCTCGACATCTTGTAGCAACATGATATCGAATTAATATTAAAGTACGCTACTGCAACTTGTGTAGGAGTATTCTACAGCTTGGTATCTGCCAAAAGGTTTTGAGCTAGATTTCGTGGATAGAAACTATCTTTGACGATCAAATTAACCTATCAATCGGCTGAACACCATCACAAGTCCTTGGATGTCTTTACTAAATCTGTTCCGGTGTAATCATTCTGATTAAGTATCTGAGCTGTGTATGATTTTGTTTTAGAACCTCGGAAACCATGTAAAACGTAGGGTAAGCTATCGTTAATCCTCTAATTAACCCACTATTTTTTCCCATAAAAATATGGAAGGGATTCGAAATCATAACAAGAAAATGTTTTACAATATTGGGTTCTCATTAAAGCACAAGACCAACCGTTTTGAAAGAAGGAAGTTAGAGTAGATACCCTCAACTGCTGTATTTCACTGGTACTTTATTCTATCGATCCAGGGGAGATAAAAGGCGAAGATGATTTCGGTGAGATGAAAGATGAAGCTGATTTCGGTGAGATTTGTACTCAGTCTATAAAAGAGCCGGAACAAATACCTCAAGACATTTTCCCCGACACTTTTAATGATTCTGTCAAGTCGCTACCTCAGAGACAATGTTATCATTATGAAATAACTTCAAGTGATATGCTCTTAATATCTTTAACTATGGAGGAAAATCGAAGTCATAATCTAATTATTTAACATAATGAAATAGTATTATGATGATCGATAAATTTACGCATCAGAATAGAAACATAAGCATTTATAAAACGTGGAACTTCTGTGGCTTTCGCTGGCATACGTTAATGGCAGTGGATTGGTAATCCTGCAGAGCGACGGACAAGATATTTTGCAGTATTAAATCAAGTACTTTACCTGGTGAGTTCAGATCAGTCCCTCAGCTTTTACCTTCATCCTTCTTGGGGCTCATTAGTCAATAATCTAAAATACTGGTCCTGTTATTAGTTTTTCGCCGAATGTTGGAATT
>NC_142940.1:45992042-46054542 GCF_046866305.1 Octopus bimaculoides | reverse complement strand
ATAGTGATAGGAGCAAACACTCACAGATATATACATATACCTATATATATATATATATATATATATATATATATATATATATATATATATATATATATATATATATGGTACTGTGCACGAGTAGTGCTACAATTTTATTGTAACAATATACAACACGCTCTTCATCCCCATCACCATCACGACGTCTTATATAACCTAATCACAACGAACAATAACAACATCAACCCAACTGACGTGTGTCTATTAATAACCGTATTACACACCTTCAACGTGCTGATTTTTTTCCACCCTTTTATCTGTCTATTATATACTTTTCTTTCCCTATCTTACTAATATATTTGTCTCTTTTTGTATCTCTATATCACAGCATTGTCAATGTGTCTATTTTTCTTGCCTTTTAATGAGTCTGTCTATTAAAAGTCCCACAGCACGTTTTCTGATCTGATCATACACTCGACATTTTTCTCCTTTATGCTTCTCTATCTATTTGTCTTAATCTTTGCTTCCTTTTAATTTTGTTGTATTATTCTATCATGTTTGCATGTATAAGCGTAGGCACAACTGGGTGGTTAACTAAGAAGCTGGCTTTGCAGCTTCGCTGTTTCAGGTTCAATCCCACTGCATTCCACTTTTGGCAGGTGAATTGTGCTGTAGATCCGCACCAAGCAATGCCATAATTTGGGAGACGAAAACTGTGTTGAAGCCCGTCGTACATACGTGTGTGTGTATGTGTGTGTGTGTGTGTGTGTGTGTGTGTGTGTGTGTGTGTGTGTGTGTGTGTGTGTGTGTGTGTGTGTGTGTGTGTGTGGCTGTGCAATTAAAAGATTGCTTCTCAAACACTTGATTCCGAGTTCAGACCCACTGCGTAGCGCCTTGGGCAACTGTCTTCTGCAATAGCCTCGGGCCGACCAAAGATTTGTGACTGGATTTGGTATGCGGAAAATGATAACAGCTCGTCATATATATGTGTGTGGGTGTGTGGGTGCTATGTTTGTATGCATGTGTGTGTGTGTGTATCTGTCTGTCTGTATGTATGTATGTATGTACGTATGTACGTTTGTATGTATGCATGTATGTATGTATGCATGTATATATGTATGTATGTATGTACGTATGTATGTGTGTGTGTGTATATATATATATATATATATATATATATATATATATATATATATATATATGTATGTATGTATGTATGAGAGCTTGCCTACCTGTGCATATGAAGACAGGATTTGGCGGATTTGGCGGATTTGGCGGATTTGGCAGATGAGACCTTCATACTGCAACGGAGAGGAAGACGACTGCAGAAATGCATTCAGGAATGTAGTGAGCAACATGACGCAAGCAAGATATTCTGGTCATTCACTACATAAGTTACTCTCCCCAGCCGTCTTGATCTGGTCTGGGTATTGAACTGAGGATGGTTACGGACGAGACTGAGGTTTGTTGCCATGCAAGACAACAGTCATCCTTCGATAAGATGGTCCTCGTCTTATCAAAGGAGGAACATGATGCATCTATGCATGCGTCAGTGTGTACTTTTATTTATATATGTTTCTTTATGTAATTATTAATGTTTTTATGTGTGTAGGAATTTATATGCATCTGTCAAATCATCTAGCAAGGATTACAGCGTACCGATCTGTGAACTGGAGAGACATGAGCAGAATATATTTTGCCATTAATATGACAAGCATGTGAACTGAAGACCAAATCTTATAGTAAAGAAAAAGAAAACTCTACAGCAAGTTGTAAAAATTATTTGTTACTGTATAGTTGATGTTGTTACAGCCTCTTCTGGTGAAATGTAGTCACTGCACGTATAGTAGAGAACGGAAACTGTGCTACAAACTAAGCCAAAACAACTTGACCACAGCCTCGTAGCAAAAACGTTGCGCAGAACCGCTAGTGGGAGCGATAGTTTAGAAAGTTAAAGAAATAAATACCAGTGATTTTCAGTTGATGACTAAAAGAAGTATCTCTCTCTGTCTCTGTCTCTCTCTCTCTCTCTCTCCCTCTCTCTCTCTCTCTCTCCTGCTCCCTCTCTATCACTCCCCTCCCTCTCTCGTTCTTTCTTTCTTTCTTTGTGGTTTATTCTTTCTTTGTGGATTATTCAATCCCTGTTTATTTGAGATTTGCACTTCATTGATTGTTTTCCTTGCCCCTAACACAAACTCTCTCTCTCTCTCTCTCTCTCTCTCGCACACTCACTCTCCATCGCTCGCTCGCGCTCTCTCTATTTCTGTCTTACACAAACACAACTCTCTCCTCCTCTCTCCCTTTCTCGCCTTCTCTCTCTCTCTCTCTCTGTCTCTTTCTCTGCCTCACTCTCCCACTGTATCATCTCTTTCATTACCACTAACTAATTTTACCGTTTTTATTTTACATCAAGCATTTTTATATCTAGCAATCATTTTATTTGGTTACGTGATAATAAGAAAGAAAGAAATCGCCGCAAAACAACAGCGCCAGGAATAATATTTAAAACAAACTAAATCGGTTATGCCCTCTCTTCTACCTATCATTTCTACGTATCCCTACAATAACGGCACCGTATCCTCTGACCTTCCTGGTCTCGTAACTCTGCCACTCATGCACAACCAATCCATTCGTTTTACACTCGTCCTTCTTGGTGCATTCACTGCCCTGAGACGCTGGCTCTATTATACCCAAGCTTTTCTCACTTCTTTCCTCGGATATCTGGAATTTTCTTTTGGACAGGTCTTTATTTCAAGTATTGATCTGCAACAGATGAAACGATACACTAATAGCATCGAGCTAATCAAGAGCCTGCAAATGTAACAGGGCAAACTCAAAACATAAGGGCAAAAAAAAAAACGACACCGAATCTAATAACTAGGAATACAATTATTTGTACTATGTGCCAAAAGCATGAAACGGTGGACGAGGGGTAGGCGATTGCATCGACTCCAGTGCTAAACTGGTACTTAATTTATCGACTCTCAAAAGTGTCTAAGGCAAAATCGACCTCAGCGGCATTTGAATTCAAAACGCAAACAGGGAAGAAATGCCACTATCCATTTCGCTCGGCAGCAAAGCAGTTACAAACCAATGGTCTGCGAAGTTGCATACCAGTATTCAATTTCGTCTCTTTACATTCGAAGTTCGTATTAGACGAATATCATCTTCGCTTTTCATCCGCGCGGAGCTTTTAAAATGACTTGAAAAAAAGATACTAGGGCCCATACATACATACATACATACATATATACATACATACATGCATATATGTAACGTGGGTGCCCTCTAGGAACTGACGATAGTGCTATATACGTATATTTACATATGGTGGTGGTGGTCGTAAAGAAGAAGAAGAAGAAGAAGAAGAAGAAGAAGAAGAAGAAGAAGAAGAAGAAGAAGAAGAAGAAGAAGAAGAAGAAGAAGAAGAAGAAGAAGAAGAAGAAGAAGAAGAAGAAGAAGAAGATGATGATGATGATGATGATGATCGATACCAAGACATTAAACAAAAGAAAGGCTTGCTACGCCGTTGTTAGAGCATCAACTCAAAATAATCCAATATTTTATCAGTTTCCCACCGTCTTCGTGACAGCTTCTACTTTCAGTTTCGTTTTTACCAGTCAGTATCAGCTGACATTCTATCGTCACTTAATGTAGTAGAACTGGTCGAGAGAAAACAGCTGTGGCACTTTTCAAACTGCTATACAGTCTCTCTACACCGTTGTCGTACGCTTTGTGCGTTTGTTCGTTCGATCAATCACTGATTGGCTACTGTCTGTCTAGCTGTTTGTCTACCTGGCTGTCTGGTTGGCTGGTTGGCTGGTTGGCAGGCTGGCGGGTTGGCTGGCTGGCAGGATAGAAGAATGGCTGGCTCACCCACACCATTGCTGCCACCATTATAAGACAGATAGGAGGAGCGGGAAGAGCTATTAACGAACAGGAGTATTTCAACTATAAAAATCATTGCCGTCTCTTTTTCACTCCCCTCTGTCACGCATTCACACACACGCACACACACACACATACATATACTCAATCACACATTCCAATACTCACACGCATATAATTCACACACAGGCACACACTTTATCTTCTCGCTCATTCCATCCTCTCTCATTCACACTCCGTTATGTTTCTCTCTTTTGCTCTCTCCTTCTTTTGCTCACTTCCTTTCGCTTTATACCCCCTCTTCTCTTCTCTCCGTTTCCCTCTCTCTTCCCCACCCTCTCTCTCTAACTCAGACAAACACACCCAGCCCCACACCCACATATATACATTATACTCTCTCTCTCTTACTCGTTCTCTCTCTCTCTTTCTCCCTCTCCTCTCGTCTCTCTCCTCCTCTCGTCTCTCTCCTCCTCTCGTCTCTCTCCTCCTCTCGTCTCTCTCCTCCTCTCGTCTCTCTCCTCCTCTCTCTTCCTCTATCTCCCTCTTTATTTTCCTCTATCTCCTCTCTCGTTCTCTTTCCTTCTCTCTCTCTCTAACACACACAAACACCTAGCCACACCCACACACATTCTCCTCCCTCTGTCTCGGTCTCTCCCACACACATTTTCTACCATTTCTCTTTCTTTCTCATTCATTTAACCATTATACATTTTAAACACAGGCTTATGGCACCAAGGGAGCAAGGACATCACAGAGTTGTTGCACAGCTGCATTTACCATGGTGCAAATATCAAATTATAAAATGTATTTTATTTTTTATATATAAATATTTTTAAAAGAACAATAGAAATCGAGAAATCGTTAAAAATTTGCAGATTTTGTGTTGCCATAGTAATAACTCAGTAATTTGCATATAATGCTTACTGCTACTTATTATTCAATATATAATAGTTTTTTAAAACATATGTTTATATTTTATAAGGCTGTGGAGTCTGGCTTGACAGATGGGCGGGTAGGAAACATCATTCTTATTCTGTTATATCACATCCAGAACTCAATTACTTTATCCTTTATGTGTTCCAGCCCCAAAACCGTGGCCCTATTGGAAGACTTACATTTAAATGTAAATGAACTCACAGAAAGATATGTTGAACAGTCTAATGCTTTACCGACTGAGTTATACAGGCAATATTAGTTTATTAGGGAAAGGCCGAAGTGCTATCGTGGATGAGTTGTGTTTAGGGAATCAGTCGGCCCCAATCAAATCCTGCTCTCTCTCTCTCTCTCTATTTCTACCTCTACCTCTCTGTCTTTCTTTCTCTCTATCCCTATCTCTACCTCTCTCTCTTTATTTCTCTCTTTCTCTCTCTATATATATATTCATATATACATATACATATATACAACGATATATATATATATATATATATATATATATATATGTGTGTGTGTGTGTGTGTGTGTGTGTGTGTGTGTGTGTGTGTGTGTGTGTGTGTGACAATTATTCGGTAGCCATTATAAAACTTGGATGCCGGGGCGGAAACCCGGCATCCGAAACTCGGAGTTTTATCATGGCCACCGAATAATTGTCACATATTTCTACAGATAAATTCCTCTATTTTCATATCGAGGTCTCTTTCTTTCTTTGGGTGTCTTTTCTATCAATATATATATATATATATATATATATATATATATATATATATATATATATATATATATAGTTGAAATTTACAGAAAAACAAAAGTCGAAGACAGGTGTATAAACAGACAATAAGCAGGTGTATTAGTTTGAAGCTCTGGAATGTGAGAAAGCCTTTTACGTTTGGAGCCTATGTTCTTCAAGAGAAAGGAACACGAGGAAATAAACAGAAAGAGAATAAAAAGACTTTTGGAGACATCAGTCAATCACGGTGATATATATATATATATATATATATATTATTTTGCTTAACAGAGTTCCAACACTGTCTGTTTTTTATGTTTTATTTATATTCCTGCAGAACTAATGTGGGGTATAGAATATGGAATATACAATATATAATATAATATACAATATATAATATAAAATAAAATAAAAATGGATGGCACCATGAAATAAAGTATTGAATGTAGATGAAATATTGAGTGTTCAATATAAAGGATCAAATATATAAATATATAAATATAAATATATATATATAAAGGCGACTCGAGTTTCAGGGCTATTTCCCTTCGTCATGGCCGGTATGACAGTCATACCGGCCATGACGAAGGGAAATAGCCCTGAAACTCGAGTCGCCTTTATATATATATATTTATATTTATATATTTATATATTTGATCCTTTATATTGAACACTCAATATTTCATCTACATTCAATACTTTATTTCATGGTGCCATCCATTTTTATTTTATTTTATATTATATATTGTATATTATATTATATATTGTATATTCCATATTCTATACCCCACATTAGTTCTGCAGGAATATAAATAAAACATAAAAAACAGACAGTGTTGGAACTCTTTTAAGCAAAATAATATATTCCTCTATACACAATCATACAAAAAAATCCACCTTTTTTTGTATTTATTTTTACTCGCATATATATATATATATATATATATATATATATGGAGAATCTACAAGAAGAGATGCAAGCGCTAATTTATAAAAACATGTGACATATTAATAAAAATCTGTAAATATACAATCATCCAGATATGTGAGTACCTTATTATTTTTTCTAATATATAATTCCTCTACATCACCTCCAAACGTTCTAATATATATATATATATATATATATAATCTCTACACTTGCACAAATGCACTCTCAAATACAGTCATCACTTACTCTCATGTATTTGTATATATTTGACCGCGTCCGCTAATGTCAATTTAAAAGAGCTACGGGCACACCCACATGCCCAAACACATACACACACTACACACACGCACATGTAAAGAAAGGATTATAACATAATCGATACGATAACGAAGCTATTGACAAACTTGTCACACAAACAGCGACCGCTCTTGTTTCATAGAATTTCTACATGTATCCCAACGTCAATGCTTCCGTACGCATAATCAGCTACAGCCTAGTGTGTCCCCCTTGCAGATGGCGTGGGAAGCAACTGGACCATTCTGGCTACTAAAATTTTCAATACAATTCTGCAACAATTATAGAACTTACAATAGCCACTTATGTATCATACTTAATAATTACACATCGGTGATAGACCAGACTTTGAGGCATTATTTCTGACATAATATTTCTTATGTTTGTAATGCGGTGAATATTGGTGGAAGACGTAATATCGTCTCAGGGGCGTCCCGTGAAGACACAAGGTATATTTCAGCATTTTTTGAATTCTTAAATTGAAGATATTGCACAATGCGATCGAACTCGGAACATCGCGGCTGCTAAATGAACGTCTGTCTTAACCATATGGCTATACAGCACCAATTAGTGTAAATATAATACATTACAAGGCTCACCAATAACAGAGTGCAATCACCATCCAACAATACAACTTATATCGCATTTATTCAACGCCACAAGCGAAACTCTAAAGTAACACTACATGACCAGTTGCTGTGAATACTAAACAAAGCAAAAATGATTGACGGAGAAAAACAAAATCAGCTATGGATGAGAAGATGAGAAAGAAGAATCTTTGATTGCAGGGAAAGGCTGGAGCTACTGCAACAGGACATACAGAAGATACATGTAATTATGTAAAATGCAAAAACTAATTGCAAAATGTGTTGAGGTTGTAAAGAAACAATCAATCACATCATCTCTAGCTGTCTAGTTCAAGCTATGCACACGTATGTGCCCATAAGGGAATATGCGTATGTATGTATGTATGTATGTATGTATGTATGTATGTATGTATGTATGTATGTATGTATGCATGTATGTATGTATGTATTTATGTGTGCATGTATGTATGTATGTATGTATGTATGCATGTTGGTGTGCATGTACGTATGAGATAGAAAGATCCGTAGATAGAGATAGAGAGAGATAGATATATAGATAGATATAGATAAAGCGATACATACATACATACATACATACATACATACATACATACATACATACATATATATATACATACATAGGCAGGTAAGTAGGAAGAGAGAGAGAGAGACAGACAGGCAAACAGACATGACAAATGAAGATTTCCTAAACTGAAGAATATGTCAGCATTGTGAAACACCCGAAATATACTCCACAACAATTGTCACATAATGACATCGTAATCTCACTCTGGGACATGCCATTTCATAGAACCATGGAGATTAAATTAATTCACCCGGAAACAGTTGTCAAGACCAACGGCAAAGAAATGTTTGCTAATTGCTAATCGATGTATCAATTCCGAAATGGCAAAATTTTAATTCTAGCTGAATAACAGAAAGCGAAGCGAATTAAAAATTCGTGAAAACAAAAATACCCAGCGTATGTTGTTTGCAAGCAGAAATAATCAGTTTTACATTTTTCTTTGGAATTTTTAGAAGAGATGCAATGAAGTACATTTATCCTCGTTTATCACGGGGGTTTGGTTAAGAAAATTTATTAAGTGAATGACTGATAAATGAATAATCGCCGTATACTTTGTAAATGGAAGGGAAGACTTATACAGTGACAGCAAAATTGCGGCCCCCAGCATCGAAGCTGCCACCATCACGATTTTGGCGTTTGTTAGTATCAGACTCACTTTATCGATTTTCTGGTTACTGGCCCCATACGACTACGAAAATTCGCATGAAGAAGACTCAACCTTGCAGCACGGAATATACAGACCCAAGGGTGTTGCGCAGTGGGACTGAAAACTTGGTTGAAATGTATGCTTCATAACTGCGTAACCAAGTCTGCATCTATGTTGCACATAAAATGCATATTTAAATACTGAGATTAATAAACAAATATGACGCTTAAGTAACAGAATTAATTGTCAGTTTTTATACATCAACTAAATAGTTTATACACAGATGGAGGAACAAAATCGGGTATATCTTCTATGAGAAACGTTCAACAAACTGCTAGATGGTCTATCAAGTGACTACCACTGCTTTATTTGGTCACCAAAAGCCTTAACAGAATGTGTGTGCATTAGCATAATTTCAATCTCAGCTAAAGCTTTTTTTGATATCTCAAGTCTTTCAGTCCTAATTGTTCATTGCATAGTGAATTTTAATGAGTGCGTATGTCTGTCTGTGTGTGTGTATGCGTATGTTTGTCTGTGTCTGTGTGTATTTGTGAGTGTGTGCGTGATATTATACATCATGTGTTCAATTCAAATGTCTTCAACCAACGTGCCAAGCCAAATTAAATCAGTGGTGAATAAAATTCAGCAGTGAATTACCCGACTCGAGAACTAAAGTATTTAAAAAATATAAGTACTAAAAGTAAAAATTATTAATGAAAATTAACAATTTATACGAGTGGCCAGCATGCGTAAAAATATGTCCAAGTAGTGCAAATTATATTCAAATATAAGAGGATAGCCACTAAGTGGTCTCCTTACATGCTGAAATTATACGCCAAATCGTCTAACCACGAAAAATGCGTTCTCATATGCACCAGGTAGGGTTGGATAAATCTGTGGATCCGGCTTATGGTTGGTAAGTATCAAATAGGATATTCCTCTTGTGTACACAGAGAAAACCAACCGTATGAGTATTTAGCGCCTAGGGTCTGGTCCAAATCACGCGTTACGTTGAATAGTACGTTGTTGGTATACTCTAGGGTGTCCGACAAGCCGTAACTCCCCTTGGTGTATTATAATCAAATGAATATTAACATACGATGGATAATTGTCAACTCATTACAGCTATTGGATCTTATCTAAAAATTCTGATGATACACTTGTCCAAACCGAATTGCTGGAGGTATTTAATTTTTTCCAGAAATATGTTTTTTGAAAGTTATAGAGGTTTAAAGTTTGATCATTTGCACCCAGTCAGGAAACAGGATTTGGAAGCTGTCATTTTGTACGTGACTTCACATCCTGAAAATAGCGCGTGTTGTCAATACTTTTAAACAACACGTGGTATGTCTCCATTAATTTTCTTTCATTTAAATCTTATTTAGCTGTTATTTTTAGCACACAACACAACTACCTCAATGCTCAATGACAAAAAGAAACGAGTAAACAAACATTTAAGCATTCAATATGCATTTAATGCAAATGCGATAAACAACATGTTACATGCGATAAACACATTACAATTTTTAACAAAAAGATTTGGAAGAATTAGATGAAAGTTCTCCTGTAATTTTCTTTTATGTAAATAAATGTTTATGTTAATTTAAAGCTTTGCCAGCAAAATTTTATAAAATGACAATGTTCCAAAAGATGTTCATGTTTAAATGTTATATATGAAAATAAGACTGAACAAAATATGTTTATAAAACAAGCATTTAAGCATTAAAAACAAAAATTTAACTTTCGGTTTTAATTTTTAAAATATCCTCTGTCTTCAATGTTTCCATAATAGAAGCGAAGATACTGGAACTTGCTGCCATGATCACACAGAACAGAGAACAAAGCGTCAAATTTGCTTCCTCGCAGATAAAAGACTTTTCAAAGACTGCTTTGATTCGTTTGTTACTATGGCAACAGGCACGTTGAGAGATAAAAATTTTCTCATGTTCCGCTTCTTACTATCGAAACAGGAATGAATGTGTCTGTAGCTTACGATTGGCTAAAATTACCAAAATTTTCAAACTTTAATTGCTAATAACCCTCTATTCATTGGTATATAGCGAAACTTAGGTCTTACTTTCACGTCATTAATTAGCCTATAAAAGTGTATCATTACACTGAATATTAAATCAATTTAGCAGTCAAACCGATAAGATCCCAGCTGTTTTTACGTATATTTTTAATAGAAGAATGAGAACATTACTCCATTACCAAAAATCGTAATCATCAGATGAAACGTAATTTTACAAACAGAAGAATATCCCAAGAATAAAACAGGGATGTGGCTGAAGTCTGTCGAGGCCAACTATAAAATGGGAGAATGACCAACAAAGTTGGCCGTTCGTAAATATAGTTTGTGAACATGTGTTATGTGATATCTTAGGTCGGCAACCCAGATGAGATTGAAATCTGCTAAACTGGTTCTTAGGTAGGCTGGGGTGTGGTGTAGGTGATATTTTATTATTGCAGGCTTAGATCAGTGGGTAGCAAGGAGAGAACCTAGTATGAATTAAAGATAAAGAAAGAATAAAGAAAGCAAAATTAAGGGTGAAGAAAAATAAAAGCACACAAGCCCATTAGGTGTAGGATCGGGGGTTAGGACTCGCTGGCGAAGCCTAAACGACAAAGGGAGGAGGGCAGAGATACACATAATTTAGGGCTATTCTGAGAAAATTGGTTGAAAGTTGGGGAAGGGTACGAAGGCAATCAAATAATAAGATTTAACTTTTATGGAATTGTAGTATTAAGCGTGAAGCGGAAAGATGTAAGGTGTTGTTTTAGACACAAAAATGTATATGGGTGACTGGGGACACCCTGTAATATTAGGGCATGTTTGCCTGGAGAGCAAAAAGCTGGTAATAATAGTAGAGTACTACTTATCATTAAGCGGTATAAACAAAGATGGGGTTATATAATAAACTACACCTAGTACGGAGTTACAGGATATACCAGATCGGATATCAAAGAAAGCCAGCAGTAGGAAGTAGTCTAATGATTAACGATATGGAATATTATACAGGTGGCGATGATGTTATTTAATTAGATAGTATAATCATTATTGTGTGAATCAGGTAATAAATTCCGGACAATAATCGCGGGTAAGAGGTTTATATAGTGTGTTCTATCTATTATTTAGCATGCACAGTACAAATAACTGTATCTTGGTGTAAGAATTACTGACCTAGTAGAATTGTAAAAGAACTGGCTAGGGTGTGCAGGCTGATA
Source organism: Octopus bimaculoides (assembly GCF_046866305.1). NCBI lineage: Eukaryota > Metazoa > Mollusca > Cephalopoda > Octopoda > Octopodidae > Octopus > Octopus bimaculoides. The sequence continues at coordinate 46,042,740 of NC_142940.1, read as the reverse complement.
CTTTTAGGTTAGATATCAATGCTAAATATATTACATAATACTGGGTACATCACAGATAGAATGGTTAGTTCCTTCAATATAGCACACCATGCAAGTAGAGTAAGTGCGATAAGAATGAAATGGTAAAGGGAAATGAGACTACGACTCAGAAACAAATAGGCAGATAGATCGACTTTTGGGTCAACAATAGAGGGAGTAAATTAGATTGGCCGTAGGTTAGGAGATATTATAGAGGTTGTTTAGTGTCCTTAAAATATTTTTAAAAGTGCGGGTAGCCTTATGTATACAGGGAAGATGAAGGTTTAGTTTATTATTTAGTAGATTTTCACTATCTAATCTCTTTAAAGTTTCAAAGAGCTCCATGCAGCAAAGCCTGCATCCGTATCTATTGTTGAAGTAGGATTTAGCGACCCTCATGATGTCCCAAATCCAGAACGTCTTTGTGAAAATTAATTAATACAGTTTTTAAGTATAATGAGGATTTTTGTTTTCAATTATTTCTTTCTTTAAAGTTATAAAATCTTTTATCAGGATGTTACTAACCTTTTTTGGAAGAAGTTTTTTCCTAGTGTGTGAGAGCTTTCGATTAACCTTTTCAAACACTCGTGCTATATGACACACATCACGCACACACACACACACACACACACACATACACATACACACACACACACACACACACACACACACACACATATTTTAATAAGGTAAGCTCAACATAGGTGTTTGGAATGGCTAAGCGAGCAAACATTTTCTTTATAAGACCACCCAATCAGAATTAACCAGTGTTCTAACTGTTGCTAACCAACAACAACAACAACTAAACAAACACACCATTACAAGCACACATATAGTCATACTCACAGACATACACATATACATACACAAACAAACACCCACAGACAAACAACACAAACACGGGCCAATGTGCCATCTAACTGTCAGTGAAACCACTGTGCCTCCTTGATAAAGCCCATTAGATTCCATAGACTGAGTTTTCATTTAAAAGTATGAAAGGCTGAATGATTACATCTGGAATAGATTTTTATGGTTGATGTAATCTTAAGGGAACATATTTTGTGTAATGTAGTCCGAGATAATCTGTATTAGAAATAGGATGGTCATTGCTAGGACACCTTTCATCTGCTCGATTTGACCTGACTCAGGAGCTGAACACATGCAAAAGAACACCCACGCGCGCGCACATACATACGCACACATCACATATAATGGAGCTTGCGTCGCCCACGTTCGCTCATAATACAGTGGTCGGTCTGGGGTTTAAAGTAGCAGATTTATGTGGTAGGCGCACGAACGCCCACACATGTATACACGCACGCACACGCATACACAGGCTGCCCACTGGATTAAACAATCACAACACATTTCTTGCCTGTCAAACACAAACAATAAGATTCAATAGAAGATGATCGATTAGATTAAGACACACTCCGGTAATCCACTTAATCCGATCAACGAATAAAACTTCAGATCAACTGTATGTTCAATAAAGAATATTTACTTTGAATTCCAACACAAACAACTCATATATTTGAATGAAAGTAAGATTATTCTAGCTTCTCTCCTTCATTATTTTTTTGTTGGTGATTTGTTTTCGTTGTTGTTATTGCTGTTGTTTAACCCCAGGTCAACCCTGAGTGATCAGCCAAAACATTGTATCATGAAGTACGTTATTCAATATACACTTTTTCGTTTTATTTTTTATTAATTACAGTAAAGTGTGAAATGAAAGCGTATGGTGTAAAATAATTACTCGAAGAAAATGAGGATTGCTATTTCTATTATAACAGTTATCTCTTGCTGTACGTTCTGAAATAAAATTGACGATCAATATTTATTGTAATACGGAATAATTAATAATTGCTTAAAACGGATAATAAAGACTTGCGCGATAATACCTTTATTTAAATCAATTTCTGAAGAAGCTTCTGTTGTTCTTTGATTTCGTGACTTCTTAAACCTAGAACCACAAAAATGTTTAAAATTTTTCAAATCCATGAATTGAGGGTGAATTCATGGGATTTTTATAGCTTCATGCTAGTTGTGAGATGATAGATAGAAAGGCTAGCGTGTTTTTTTCATCTACAAAGAGGCTGTTACCTTGTTCTCCAATATTGCTATACCTCTGAACTGCATTCATCATTCCTGTGCGATTGATTTTGCTAGCATCAGCAGTTCTCGAATTACCAGCCATCCACATACGGTCATAGATCAGCAGCTTCATGAATGTATTTGATATTCAGACGTGTCTACAGATGCACAACAGCTTCAGGCTATCAGCGACAACTGTTCGGTGACTGTTCATGTGATTTAGACTAAGTGATTACGTTGCTTACAAAAGAACATTCTTCTCTTGCGCTCAAATTCGCTAGTGTTTACATAGCATGGCCGAATGTTTAAGAAGTTTGATTTGCAACTGCGAGGCGCCGTCTTCGATCCTACTGAGACAAAGGAAAAACATTACAATCCACACTAGCGCAATGAGTCTACCTGAAAATTACGTGAAGGATACACGTACCTCTGAAATACTCCAAAAATAATACGTTAATTCAGGAGTAAGTAATTCAGCTGATCGAACCACTTAATCCGCAACGTCGATGGCAGAGACTCATCAAGATCACATACATTGAATTCTATGTCCTTTCAAATAATAGATTGAATCCATAATCATCCGGTTCTGATATGATGTGTACTTCGTGAGAAGCTAAATCTCAACTGTCTCGAAAAGGGTCATGAAGGATGAAGAGAAAGTGTTGTGGTCTGAAGAGACTTCTGAAGTCGCTGTTTCAATCTTCCTCAGCGTATCACAGGTACCATGATACATGAACGTACCTTTATCTTTTATTTAATTCAGCCATTTAGTGATACCGCCTTGAAAGTTTTAGTCAGACAAATCAGCAACAGTACCTATTTTTAAAATCTTTTGCAAATTTCGAAGACATCTTTGCCGCACCGCTAATTTATGAGAACGTAAACAAACCAGCACCGGTTGTCAAAGTGGTGGGTGATAAGATCACAAGTTTACACATTCATATACATACATATCTATCTAACTATATACACACACGCACACATACACACACACACACACACATACATATATATATATATATATATATATATATATATATATATATATATATATATATGTATGTATGTATGTATGTATATACACACATACTCACCTCACACACACACAGATTAGATGGATCGATCGACCGATAGATAGATAGACAGACAGACAGACAGATAGATAGATAGAAAGATGAATAGATTGATTGATTGATTGATTGATTGATCGATTGATTTGCATACATACATTGGGCAGGCTTTCACACAGCTCCTTTTAATGAAATTCATTCACAATACAGTGGGCGGCACGGGGCTACAGTATAAGGCTCTCGTCCAAGATGCCGGGCAGTGGAACTGAAGCCGAAGCTACGTGGTTGCAACGTGAGTTTCTTAACCAACCAGCCATGCCTGCGCCTAAAAAAGATATCTGAAAAGATATCCGTTCACGCTAAGCTGATGACCATTAAACCTCAAAGAATTCTGATGCATAACGATTTATTCAGCTATATCGCATATTTAATGAACAGTTCAAGTGTAATTTAAAAAATAACAGTTAATATCTAGGCCCGTTCAATACCCCGATCTGCATCCGATCGGAAATCTCTGAAACGAAATCGGTGATAATATCAAAGATTAGAAACTGTCGAATCACAATAATCTGTTCAGTGTGATCAAAGGATGTTGGGAAAATTCCGCATTTCTCGTTGCCTGCATCTGACTGAGACTACGGAAAACAGATGTTGCAAAGTCATGGAGATAAAAGAATTTCACAGCAGTGGATATTGTTATGCGAATACACTTTACTCAATAGGAAACTATTGCTTGAATTAACGTCTATATCTACAAATATTCGTACACGTACACACACACATATATAGATATGTATAGATATATATATGGGAAGGTTATATGCTTGTCTGTGTATGTGTGAGAGTGTGTGTATGCATGAAATATCTATATCTGTATGGGATTCGTGTATAAATATATGAGGGTGTATACCAAATGTGTCTATATGCATGTGTTTATGTGTGTATGGATGCGTTTAATGTTTGCTCACATGTGCACCAATATTGGCGTAGTTTTGTTTTCGATATGTCTCTCTTGTGCTTGTGCAATTCTCTGACTAGGTAGTATGTGCTTTATGTGCATGAGCAACTAGATGTTAACCCAGAATATCGGGGGAAATATCATCACAGTCGTTGAATACATACCACGCCATATAGGTCGACAATCAGTAACTAGCTGAAAAGAATGAAAGTTTGTATGGAACGAAAGTCTTTCTCCCTAAACAAAGGGATTTCCATTCAACTCACAGAATGTATTAAGCTTCAAAAGCAATAGAAATCCCTTACAGATCACAGATAGAAATAATTGGAAGTGTATTTTAATCAAACTTATACAACAGAAAACAGGTATAAATATAATAATTGACACACGGAAGTAATTGTTACTTTACGATCATTGCTTCTGGATTAAGAAACAGAGACATGAGTTCTACTATATATCTATGGATAGCTATGATAATGACGAAATATTAGACGTCATCGATAAACTTTTATTGCATGATAATTTACTTAGACCTGTAGTAAAGAAAAATAGCATCAGTAAAATAATAAAGAGAAATCATTGTTATTTTACGATTATTTCTTCTACATTAAGAAACTTCCTACATAACAGTCTATATAACTTTAGACTGTTATGACAGTGCCGAAATATACGATATCATTTACAAATATTTAATACATGTACTGTAGTAATTGAGCTCAAAGTTACAAATATAGGACTCTATCGAGCCAACGAAAATACCTGACACGATGATATCGAGTGACACGGCATGGACAAAATAGTATATTCAGACAGTATATTCAGACAGTTTAATGCCAAACCTACTGCTGGTATTTATTATTTTCATGTGAGCAGATTTCAAGCAACATGGCACGAAGTGGTTTTCTCGAGAATACATTCCTCCAGGAATGAGTTCAACATCCTAACACCTAGGCCAGACATTCACTTATGAATATGTATGTGTGTATGTCGTGCGTGTGTACGCGTGTATGAGTAAAAATATATTTATGTATATATATATATATATGTATATATATATGTATACATATATATATATATATATATATATATATATATATATATATATATATATATATATATACAGACACACGTGCACACGCACACATACACACACACATGTACATACATATACATATATATATATATATATATATATGTGTGTGTGTGTATATATATATATGTATACATACTACACGTAACTCACAACACACACATGTATACCTACGACATGAACCTGGATTCCACGTTCATCACCAAGTGAGTTAATATTAAATTATAAATGAAGCGAAACTACTTGCGATACCAGACAATTGACTGCATTCCATAGCCCAATCGACAAAGCTTTTACTTGAAGATTTGAGTCCAGTCATTGCTTGTATAGGTGTAAACGTGTCGTATAAATAATTCGATCATATTAGACCGTTCGATCGATAAATAGGTTTTATTGCTTATTGGTAAATGTCTATGTTTAGTTACACCCCGATAGTTAACGCTCTGCATGCATGTATGAACGTTTATTTTCATTAAATTACATACAAAAGCAAACAAAAACAAATTTGATGTCACCATACACATGGTCCTGATTTACACTAAATACACATACACACTCACTCACACACACCTCAATTGTGAGAAGGAGAGAGAGAGACAGACAGAGTGTGTGTGTGTTTTGTGTGTGATTGTGTGTGTGTGTGTGTGTGCGTGCATGCGTGCGTGCGTTTCGAAAGATAGCCCGAGATTTTGAAGTCATTGCCACTCTCCTTGTAAAAGTTTAATACACATGCGCGCTAATTAAAAGTGTTGAGTAATTCTTCAGCTTAATGCTAAATTGGTTTTATGTATAACTTGACAATATATATTTGTATGCATGTATACACGTATATATATATATATATATATATATATATATATATATATATATATATATATATATATATATATATATATATATACATATATATATGATTTCGTAGGTTGTTCTTCTGAACAAAACACGCACGGCCTTACAACCTCATGGCGTCGAGTCGAGTCTCTCTGCGCCACACATTGAAAAGTGTTTTCTAGAATAGACCAGAAGCGAAAACTGCCTCGTAAGAAGGAAACTGCGTGGAAGCTCGTTGTGTCCATATATATATATATATATATATATATATATATATATATATATATATATATATATATATATATATATATATATATATATATATATATACATATATATATATATATACATATATATATATATATATATACAAACATATATTCTTGCCTATGGGCTTGTATTTCGACCCCGTTTTGACGATCAGTGTTGGTATGTCTACGTGCAAATATTTTAGCGGTTCAGCGCAAAAGACTGATAGGTTAAGTGCCAGACTTATAAAATTAAGTATTTACTGCCCTCGATTTCATTGTCTAAAACCTTTCACATCGGAACCCCAACTTGGCCTCTGTCCAATGCTTGAAATAACAGATAAAAGATAAAGAGAAGCTATGAAAGAAAATCAACGATTGCACAATTAATACAAATAAATTGCAAAGGAATCAAAATACGTTTAACAGCAACAAAGATTTGTTTCATTATGTGTGCGTGTTATTTCTTGGCTGATAAACAGTAAAATCTTATAGAATTGTACACATACAGGATGATAGCTTAATATGTCATGAACAGCAGTTAGTTCTCTTCTTATTTAAATATCATACATAGAAAATTCAAAGAATATACTCAAATAATTATCCATATATAATATTCAACAACATCTATTTAATTAATCCACTCGAGACTTTGACACAGTTCATAATGTTAATCGCTTTGCTAGTCACGTAGTTTGAGTCATTTCTGTATCATCTTTGCTTCGTCGCTTGACTTTTAAAGACCTTCAAATTATTCTCCTAAATCGTTAACCTCTTAACATACATACATACATACATACATGCAAGTATGCATACATACATACACACCCCACAAGAACAAATAGAATAACTATAAATATAGCAACATTAATATGATCTAAATGCCAACGACTCTGGTTTTGTTGGAAGACAAAATCGATCAAAATTCTTCATATCTTGTCAAAATTCAATTCATTGTAACGATTCTCGATATAATGTCGAAGAACCGTTTCAAAAGTGGGCTTTGTTCTCGTAGAGAATACTGTGATCTATGGAAAATAAAGCAATTCAAAAGTCTTCTTATGTATATCCAGAATTAGCTATATCAAGACAAAATGGCGGATGTCTTTTCGTAAAACCTGTTATTAAAGATATTCGTTGCCGTGAAGTTGATGTTAACTTTTTCCTGTTCATGACATATTAAGCTATCATCCTGTATGTGTACAATTCTATAAGATTTTACTGTTTATCAGCCAAGAAATAACACGCACACATAATGAAACAAATCTTTGTTGCTGTTAATATTGGCGTAGTTTTGTTTTCGATATGTCTCTCTTGTGCTTGTGCAACTCTCTGACTAGGTAGTATGTGCTTTATGTGCATGAGCAACTAGATGTTAACCCAGAATATCGGGGGAAATATCATCACAGTCGTTGAATACATACCACGCCATATAGGTCGACAATCAGTAACTAGCTGAAAAGAATGAAAGTTTGTATGGAACGAAAGTCTTTCTCCCTAAACAAAGGGATTTCCATTCAACTCACAGAATGTATTAAGCTTCAAAAGCAATAGAAATCCCTTACAGATCACAGATAGAAATAATTGGAAGTGTATTTTAATCAAACTTATACAACAGAAAACAGGTATAAATATAATAATTGACACACGGAAGTAATTGTTACTTTACGATCATTGCTTCTGGATTAAGAAACAGAGACATGAGTTCTACTATATATCTATGGATAGCTATGATAATGACGAAATATTAGACGTCATCGATAAACTTTTATTGCATGATAATTTACTTAGACCTGTAGTAAAGAAAAATAGCATCAGTAAAATAATAAAGAGAAATCATTGTTATTTTACGATTATTTCTTCTACATTAAGAAACTTCCTACATAACAGTCTATATAACTTTAGACTGTTATGACAGTGCCGAAATATACGATATCATTTACAAATATTTAATACATGTACTGTAGTAATTGAGCTCAAAGTTACAAATATAGGACTCTATCGAGCCAACGAAAATACCTGACACGATGATATCGAGTGACACGGCATGGACAAAATAGTATATTCAGACAGTATATTCAGACAGTTTAATGCCAAACCTACTGCTGGTATTTATTATTTTCATGTGAGCAGATTTCAAGCAACATGGCACGAAGTGGTTTTCTCGAGAATACATTCCTCCAGGAATGAGTTCAACATCCTAACACCTAGGCCAGACATTCACTTATGAATATGTATGTGTGTATGTCGTGCGTGTGTACGCGTGTATGAGTAAAAATATATTTATGTATATATATATATATATGTATATATATATGTATACATATATATATATATATATATATATATATATATATATATATATATATATATATATACAGACACACGTGCACACGCACACATACACACACACATGTACATACATATACATATATATATATATATATATATATGTGTGTGTGTGTGTGTGTATATATATATATGTATACATACTACACGTAACTCACAACACACACATGTATACCTACGACATGAACCTGGATTCCACGTTCATCACCAAGTGAGTTAATATTAAATTATAAATGAAGCGAAACTACTTGCGATACCAGACAATTGACTGCATTCCATAGCCCAATCGACAAAGCTTTTACTTGAAGATTTGAGTCCAGTCATTGCTTGTATAGGTGTAAACGTGTCGTATAAATAATTCGATCATATTAGACCGTTCGATCGATAAATAGGTTTTATTGCTTATTGGTAAATGTCTATGTTTAGTTACACCCCGATAGTTAACGCTCTGCATGCATGTATGAACGTTTATTTTCATTAAATTACATACAAAAGCAAACAAAAACAAATTTGATGTCACCATACACATGGTCCTGATTTACACTAAATACACATACACACTCACTCACACACACCTCAATTGTGAGAAGGAGAGAGAGAGACAGACAGAGTGTGTGTGTGTTTTGTGTGTGATTGTGTGTGTGTGTGTGTGTGCGTGCATGCGTGCGTGCGTTTCGAAAGATAGCCCGAGATTTTGAAGTCATTGCCACTCTCCTTGTAAAAGTTTAATACACATGCGCGCTAATTAAAAGTGTTGAGTAATTCTTCAGCTTAATGCTAAATTGGTTTTATGTATAACTTGACAATATATATTTGTATGCATGTATACACGTATATATATATATATATATATATATATATATATATATATATATATATATATATATATATATATATATATATATACATATATATATGATTTCGTAGGTTGTTCTTCTGAACAAAACACGCACGGCCTTACAACCTCATGGCGTCGAGTCGAGTCTCTCTGCGCCACACATTGAAAAGTGTTTTCTAGAATAGACCAGAAGCGAAAACTGCCTCGTAAGAAGGAAACTGCGTGGAAGCTCGTTGTGTCCATATATATATATATATATATATATATATATATATATATATATATATATATATATATATATATATATATATATATATATATATATACATATATATATATATATACATATATATATATATATATACAAACATATATTCTTGCCTATGGGCTTGTATTTCGACCCCGTTTTGACGATCAGTGTTGGTATGTCTACGTGCAAATATTTTAGCGGTTCAGCGCAAAAGACTGATAGGTTAAGTGCCAGACTTATAAAATTAAGTATTTACTGCCCTCGATTTCATTGTCTAAAACCTTTCACATCGGAACCCCAACTTGGCCTCTGTCCAATGCTTGAAATAACAGATAAAAGATAAAGAGAAGCTATGAAAGAAAATCAACGATTGCACAATTAATACAAATAAATTGCAAAGGAATCAAAATACGTTTAACAGCAACAAAGATTTGTTTCATTATGTGTGCGTGTTATTTCTTGGCTGATAAACAGTAAAATCTTATAGAATTGTACACATACAGGATGATAGCTTAATATGTCATGAACAGCAGTTAGTTCTCTTCTTATTTAAATATCATACATAGAAAATTCAAAGAATATACTCAAATAATTATCCATATATAATATTCAACAACATCTATTTAATTAATCCACTCGAGACTTTGACACAGTTCATAATGTTAATCGCTTTGCTAGTCACGTAGTTTGAGTCATTTCTGTATCATCTTTGCTTCGTCGCTTGACTTTTAAAGACCTTCAAATTATTCTCCTAAATCGTTAACCTCTTAACATACATACATACATACATACATGCAAGTATGCATACATACATACACACCCCACAAGAACAAATAGAATAACTATAAATATAGCAACATTAATATGATCTAAATGCCAACGACTCTGGTTTTGTTGGAAGACAAAATCGATCAAAATTCTTCATATCTTGTCAAAATTCAATTCATTGTAACGATTCTCGATATAATGTCGAAGAACCGTTTCAAAAGTGGGCTTTGTTCTCGTAGAGAATACTGTGATCTATGGAAAATAAAGCAATTCAAAAGTCTTCTTATGTATATCCAGAATTAGCTATATCAAGACAAAATGGCGGATGTCTTTTCGTAAAACCTGTTATTAAAGATATTCGTTGCCGTGAAGTTGATGTTAACTTTTTCCTGTTTATCGTACTGTGTTGCTTGTTAATTTTTCAAGATATATAGAAGTGGCAGCTAGGTAGCAGAGCGGTTTAAATCTTAGGACGCAAGACTAAATACTTATTTAATGATATTTAATTTCGCTATAATTATAGGCCATTTCGAGACCCATTTTCCCTGGCATATCGACAAAATAAGAACAAAATATGAACTGAAAATTACTTCAGTTGATTTATTTACATATTTTTTGTTTACAGATTATTTTACTCAAACAGAATCTAATTTTGTGAAGTCGCTTTATATCCACATTTACTTATTCTCTCTTATGCAGTATGTACTACTTGCTAAATATTTGTATGGATTAATAACTCCATGTTAATTTTTATTAAAAAAAATTAGTAAATTATTTTTAAATAAAGAAAATGGAAAACATTATGACTATATAAGTTTTAAATACTATAAGATTTCTTATTGGTGTTAAAGACTCAAACACATATATCTGAATATGACTCCGTCTGAGATAAAAGAAAATTTAATATAGTTTAAGATATTCATAAAAAAACAGTATTAGATAGAAAATAATTAATAACTATCTAATATCTGATGAGATGCTTGTAATTTAAATTATCAGTTTTCTTATTTGAGAATCACTACAAGTTCTTACATTTATAAATGTATAATCAATTTCGCTGTTTAGCTACCAGGTTGACTATTATACTGAACAGTGTTTCGAGCAGGTATGAGGAAGAACGGGCCGACAGCGTCAAATTTACCTTCTAAAGACGAGAACATTTATTATATTACCTACTAGTAGAAATAGCCGGTGTTGCCAGGGTTAAAGAAAATAATGGAATTCAAAAATTCTAACATGAAATAGAGTCTACGCAGGTCTCACCTCCTAGTAGCTGAGATGCCAACTTTATACATTAATAACCCGACATTTCCCAGGTTATTAAAAATAAAGAAATTTAAGTATGCCTTTCAAATTTCTAAGTAAAATGAAACATGGATTATACAGTTCTCAACAGTTATTAGTTGAGGTACAAACTGTATATGTCAATAATATGTTTTGTCCGATGTTCTCACTGTTAAAATTGTTAAAAAAGCAGGTAGTACTTTGTCTTTGGAATTACCTTCAATTGTCAGTACTTACATAAAACAATTTGAACCTGAAAATGCATAAATTTGAGAAGAGCTGCCCTCTGGGTGCTCTTCGTCTGTTAATAAATACAAAAAAATTCTATCAAATGATGTGGGTATAAACAAATATTTTGAAAGAAATCCGGAAATCAATCACAGTTTAATTATCTAGAGCTTCTAAATATACAATGTTTTGATTGTGTCTTTTAATTGGTGTATAAATGGAAAGATTTGGGGGGACTTTCAGCTCTCGAACAACCTACATATAATTGCTCATGAGAGAAGCAAGAAGAAACAAGGTGAAGTCCAACAATATTTAGAGAATGTCCATGATATTTGTTTATTGACACAGCGAAACTTAGTTTTACTGTGAACTGGACTGTTTAAATTCAAAGGGGAGGTCATATGGGATTAACGGGATCCGTGGAATGAAAACATCCTCACCCTCATAGTTTCCAGTCATAAATGTTTGCCTCTAGGAAAAGGGGTCGCATCGCTTTCACCACCAGTTAGGTGCCATTGCACAGATGAGGTGGATCCAAATTCCTGAGTAGCATTATTGAGGCCCTCTTTTTAAGTAGTGAGGTGGAATTCCAGAGGGCTGTAGAGAGTACAGGAACTCAATGCGAAAAACAGCAGTTGATTTTGTCGGCAGCATCCTTACGTGGAGCTGAGATGGCTCCCTCACAGAGCCATTGACTGTTGCTAAAGTTTTGTGCAATATTTGGGAGCACATGAATTATGAGATCATTGAGTGTTGGTACCACCACACCACAGGGTAGCTGGTGTTCCTACATTTGGTGGACATAACGGTAGTTGACCATCCCGTATCTTCAGAAGCTGGTATGAAAACAGCCTGGCAGTTTGATCATGAAATAATTCGGCCCTCATGTTAACTGTCAGGTGCACTTTAGTCACTTACCTCCACAGATAGGATTGCTTCAGACAGGACTGTAGTTCATCAGCTTTTGTACCTTTTGGGATGACAAGAAGGGTTTAGCCGAAATCCCCAGCCAAATCTACATTGACCTCCAACCATGAGAATGTTATTTCCTCTCAAATCTTTTAGACTACGGTCAACAGCTTCAAGTGCTCCACGGTGAGACAAGGTGCATTCATCCCAGACAATCAAGAGCGCGTCTGCTGCAATACCTTGGCCTTTACTGATGTCTTAGAACTGTTGCAAAATGGAGTCTCTGTCCTAACTAAATTAAAGGGAACCGTGAAAGTAGAACGAGCTGTTCGTCCACTTGTCAAGAGAGTAGTTGCAATTCCAGAAGACGCTACTGCCAATGCAAAACACTCATCTAGGCGAACTAACAAAAGGTTTGCTAACAAAATGTTGATCAAAAAAGTTTTGCCAGTAACCCCAGGAGAAGTACCTCATTCAATTAATTGAGTAAAAGGCGTCTATCTCCGTATGAATTTTTTTTTTCTCAGTCACACTCAGATAAAGATATATCATATACATATATAAAACAGACCTGTTGACAATTGAAAATTTTGACGGAAATTAACCTTTACCTACGGGTACACAAATCGAAAGGTAGGGACGATTATGGTATAGAGTGATCCAGCTATATGACTGTCCATAGAGGACACACAAATATATGTCTTATGTATATAACACAGACCTGTTAACATGTGAAAAAAAGGCATCTACCTTCGTTTAGAATCTACTTACACACACACACACACACACACACACTCACAATTATATAACATATATATGAAGCAGAATAGTTCATATTTGAAAGAAAGGTGTCTGTCTCTGTACTGAATGTACTTTCACACACACACACACTCACGTTAGTATATATCTAAACAGATCTGTTGACATATGCAAAAGAGGCGTCTATCTCTGTGTAGAATGCATTTAGATACACATAAATATATATCTTATATATGAAGCAGACCTGTTGACATTGGAAAATTTTTACAACATATCAAAAAGAGGCGTCTATCTCCGTGTAGAATGTATTTACACACACATAAAAATATATCTTATATATGAAGCAGACCAATTGACATGGGAAAATATTTACAGAAAAGAACATGTACGTACAGATACACAGATAGAAAGCTGGAGAAGAATATAAAAAAATGAAAGCACCTTTAGAAATTCTTTTTTATCAGAAATTGTCACATCTGTAATGATGTATACATATGTTTGTGTGTGTAAATAGCTGGTTACTTAGTTACTACGTCAGAACGCCAGACACAGGAAGGTGACATTGACAAAACGGTTTGAAGAAGTGAATCTTTATTATATATATAAAGCAATATTATTTATTTCTAATAAAAAAAATAAGTCAAGACTGTATTACTATTTTCCAGGTAAAATTATTCTTGTACCCCAAGTATAGTACAGATTAATCCAGAGGTTTTGGCCGTGCATAGAGGACACACATACAGACAACGTTTTCTTATAGTAAGAAGATAATTGTATTCGGTTTCTGTAACAGTCAAGCAATTGGTAGAGGACGATATTAGTCGATACCATCAACTTGGCTTTACTGACAACGTGTTCTCTTCTATTCTCTGAGGATCTAGCTGAGGTGACAGCTAGAGTTGGTCGGCCACATGGTCACGGCAGGTAAAAAATATCTGGGAACTAATTGGGGCACTGCTCGGAAGATTACCCGGGAAGATCCGAGCAGATACCGACTAATGGAAGATGCAACGACGCGCTGCAACAACGCATGCCCGTACCTGATTTTACCTTCAATTCCTACTCATTCTTAATTATTTTTATTGTTCCTTGTGCAATTATTTTACACGCCCTACAGAAATCGTCTCCGCACTTTGTTGCCTGCATTATCCCTTTCATCTGACATAGGTTTTGCCTTTGTTAAGAGCCTTCTAAAATTTCTTGTTTGTCTTCGGCTGTCGCTAATTGTTACTTCTAGGACATGAGGCTTCATGGAAGTAACAATTAAGCGAGTTTAATTACGCAGGTGAGATGGCCCAGCTTTAGTGTAGATGTGTATGTGTGTGTGTGTGTTTAATAACGTACCTAACACACGCGCAAACACACACACACGTAAGCTTATGTGGCCAATAAACAAGACATTATCATTGTTATTATTTTGGTTTAGCTCAGGTTGTCTTATTCCTGGTAGAATTTATGTGGTTAGCGGGATATTACCTGTAACCTTGAGTATCCACAAGTTTTCAGCAATCTTTCAAGAGCTTAGAACCCTCCTGATAACCCTTGCTGTCCCTGAGAGACAATTTTCTGTAGGAGCACTACCGGGCCTTCAATTTCAATCTTTTCAGCCATTTGTCCATGTCTTTGCTTACTGTTCCTAACGCACCAATTATCATAGGCATGACTTTACTATTCGCATATTCCAAGTTCTTCCTATTTCAAATTTTAAGGGATTGTCTATTTTTTGCTGTTTTTGTTTTCCTTCCCCTTTCTTTTCAATCCTGGAATCAAACAGCTATGATGGGTCGATAAGTAAGCAAATTCACTTTTCCTTATTTATAATAGTTATGGTTGGTTTATTATTTTTAGTATATGTTCTTAGTTGTAAAATGTTTTGGTGCATGTTACGGGGATTACTCACATGCATGTTATTTCTAATCTTCAGTGGAGTTACTTGCAAAGTTAGGAAAAATGTTTTCATACCCGCTGTAGATAACTATAGTATAGTTAATGTAGAATGATCAAATTGCCGTTATAACATGAAAAACACATACATACACTTATATTCATTTGTACATATATATATATATATATATATATATATATATATATATATATATATATTCACGTACATGTATACAATATATACATACATACATACATGCATATACTGTATAAATTCACCTTTATATGCATATATTTCGTCTAAAGTGATATATTTAAGCATATATTTGAGTACACATATTTCCGAGGTGAAAGTGTGTGTGTCAATACATACACACATATAGATAGATAGATAGATAGATAGATAGATAGATAGATAGATAGATAGATAGATAGATAGATTCATACATACATACATGTAAATCTATGTGTATACGTATGAAAATTGATACGACCTATTTAAACGTATTCAGTGATTCTTCAACTGATATGTTAACTAATTATGTATGTATGTATATGTATATATGTATATATATATATATATATATATATATATATATATATATATATATATATATATATATATATATATATATATATATATATATATACATATATATATATATATATATATATATATATGTACATATATATATATATATATATATATATATATACATATATATATATATATATATATATATATATATACACATAACTATTCTTAAAAATAAACACTGAATACGTGTATATTTTAAGCAGAAAATCGTAAGTTCTGGAATATAAAGATGGCAAAATAAAGTTTAAATGAACTATATTTCTGATTTGGAATGGCAGACGTAATTATCCAGTTGTGTTTAATCTAGTCTGAAATCGTCGAGCGCCAAATTACTTAAACACCGTATAAATTCCGCATTCTGGCAAGATGCAGAATGCGGATTATAATCTATATAGACTCTTATCGAAAATAACTTAAGCGTTACTAACTACAGAGTTTTCGATGGCTAGACACATTGAAGAGGTTAACATTAGCGTAAAGCTTATTGGTAGTATCTGTGAATGAGCCAAAATAAAATATAGCTTTAACCAGATAAAAGTTTAGACAGAGACTAAATAGAATTTTAAATGTCGTTAATCTCAGCCGTAAATAACAACATCAGAGAAGACTGTACCACATGATGCGATGGGAGAAGTTGAGAAGTGCATTCTTTTCCAAACGTGTTTTCAAGTGCAAAAATACTGTATTTTATAAGGTCGAAAACCACTGGACTTGTAGGTTTATTTTATCAGCCAGATTTAATTTCTATGGATTATTCTATCTACCAGATTTAATTTCTGTGGATTATTTTATCTGCAAAATTTAATTTATGTGGATTATTTTATACGCTAGATTTAATTTTTATGAGATCCAGAGTCTGATGAAAGCATGTGATGGCTTTTGTTTAGCGTGAAGCAACTCATGCGTATTAAGTTTTGCATAATTTAAGCAGTGGATCGCCTTGCGCCACTAGTGAGGAGTCTAAGATGTTCGAAGGTAGGAAATAGTCACTGGCGTCGCAAAACTCGCCTACGTTGGGATTTCGTTGACACATTTGCCATTAACATTCTTCTGTAACAAATGTAAGCTGATGCGTGTTATAAAATCGTATGCACAGTGGAAGGTTTAAAAAGTTAATATTCTGAGGATTTGGTATTTGGTATCAGCATTACTGCCGTATCAAAGACGCTGGGTATATTGCAAAGGACAAAAGGAAAGGAGACGAATGAGTTGGGTTTGGGTGAACTTGACTCAGAGCCACACCAGACAGGCCACTATAAATGAGCAGGGACCACATTTCCCTTTCTCTCCGTCCGGTGTAGCGATAGTAAGGACAGACACAGACGACAATATGTCTTTATGGCAAAGATTAGAAAATGTTTGCGAATGATTTTATGGAAATTATTTGAGCAGCATTTTGTTGCAGCCATCATCCGCCTCACAGCAACTGAAAGTGTGAGAATCCTTTCCGTCTGAGCTTCTAGGATATGGACTACGACGTAAATCTGAAGTGCGACGAAACAGAAGCATTCACTATTTCCTGAGGTGCACCTTGAATGTCCGGAGAGAAAGATTTCTCCATTTCTGTAGAAATTGACACTAAGATTTCCCACAACCGTTCCAACAGTGCAACGGAACTAATTCCGAAAGAGGTGGGGTCAGAAAGAGAGAGCGCGAGAGAGAGAACGAGAGATAGAAAGAACTTGACTAGTATTTATTTATTGACCCCGGAAAGACGAAAAGGAAGAATTGAAGTCGTCATGGTTTGAACTCATAATGTAGAGAAACGGAAAAATAACGCACTTCATCCAAAGCTTTAAGGGCTCTTTATATTCGCCGCTTATGCACATGTCACCACATAAACACTCTCTTTCACACATACACTCGCACACACACACACACACACTCTCTCTCTCGCTCTCTCTATATATACATATATTTCTTTCAGCTCTCTACCTCTCTCTTTGGTCTTTCCAGAATTTATTATCAGAAATATTTAAAATATAAAGTTCCTGCTCTTTTTGTGGTTCAAATGAGGGTGAAAATTTCAAGCATTTGAAGTTGAATTACAGGTGAAATCAAAGATCAGTCCTTGCTTTATTAGAAATCATAAAAAAACAAAAACTTCAACCTTTATAAAGAAGAAATATGAGGATAAAAATTTATGCAATTTAAAAGTGATTTATTTTGGGTATTTGTTTGAACACAAACACACACTCGCACACCTATTCATATGAGTATGCTGCAGGTGAAAACTTGGCATGTTTCAACATAAGTTACAATGCTAATTGACTTTCTAACAAAATCAACTCACCTCCTGTACTTCCATATAACTTTATCAAATGTAATAATTGCCCACCTGATGGCAATTGCCAGGAGAAGTCATGAATATACTGCGCTAAAGTATAACTTAGAAAGAATTGTCAGCCCAAATCTTGCATTGGTCTGACTAAACATAATTTTAAGAGACGTATTTATCAGCGCATGCATTAAACTAGAAAGAAAACGTTCAACTGTTTTATTGGCAAATATTCAGATTTATAAAGTGAACCGTCCGCACATACACACAGTTATTTGCTTGCGGCCATCATGCATTATATCAACCAAAACTAGAAAGATGCCTATTTTTCTACGAGTATCCTGAACGTTTCAGTGTAAGGTGTGAATGTTTGTCATCTTGTAAACAGGATATTAAGTAACTTAAATTTATTTATAAACCTTCTTTCATTGACAATGACAAATCTATTAGATATTATTATATTTATTTTGTTTGTTCTTAAATCAATTTTCTTATCTAGTTTTGCCCTCTAGCACTTGAAAACTTGATCGTAGAGATAAATATATTTTCATAATGATCTCCCTTACTCGAATATACATTCTAACAAGTCTGTATTATTGATTCAATAATATAACTATATACAAGTTTTCCCCATATATAGAATTTTTTACATATACACACATTTTTCTGCATAGATATTTTCTCATTTACTCTAGGGCGCCCTCACATCACCCACGTTAAACTTCGATTCCAGCCTAATCTTTTATTTCTAAACTAATATGGCCCAATAAAGTTGCTCCATCTTCGGCATATCAAAATTATAGCAACCCATTGCTGGTGGACCTATGTCGGCATCTAGTGCTCAGGACCACAGTAATTAATGTAATTAGTGAAACATGGTAAATGCTACAATTGGCTGCGTGTGACAGCTGTAGTTTTTGTGGTTATATATATACATATTCTTTTATTTTCTTATTCTTTTACTTGTATTAGTTATTTGACTGTTGGTAGTGGTGGTGGTATGGTGATGGTGGTGGTGGTAGTAGTAGTAGTAGTAGTAGTAGTAGTAGTAGTAGTAGTAGTAGTAGTAGTAGTAGTAGTAGTAGTAGTAGTATGCATGAGAGTAGTGGTACAATAATATACCTGAAAAAAATTCGAATTGAACCCGCTAAACCGAAATTACTTTGGCTCTTTGAGATCCAAACAAACAGAACAATTGAACATGATATACCAGATATCCTTATACATGACATAAAGATGAGAACGTCCTATAATAGATAAAGCATTTCTATCAGATAAGGATGTGGAAAACATTTTGAAATACGCTGATTTAGATATAGGAACACTATTTTGGGTTATCCATCGGCAAAAATTGAATGTGTACCAGTTATCATAGTATTAGTTTCAATTACCCTTAAACTTTCAGACTTTCCGGGTTGGTTCGACATCACACCGCCTGGAATAAGAATTGAACCTACAATGTCATCATTATGAGTTGCACATATTTGATAATATACCGCACGTGACATCTCAGTATAAGTGAAGCAGGTGGAATAGTATGTCAATTTTTGCGGCGTTTCTATAAAAGTAGAAAATTTGTGAATAAATTTGCCGTTAAATGGAATAGTTTAGCAAGGAAATTACTTCTTAGAAAGCCAAATCTGATGAATACTGGAAAGTAGGAAGATTCTCGAACGCGAGAGGATCAAACTTTGCTGATGCAATTAGGAAGCGTGTGATATTGCAGGTTTGCTGACGCATGACAGCAACCATTGATTTCCTAATGACTGGCTGGCAATCGTTGACGTAGTGGAAAAACGAGTGGCAACTGGAGATAATGTGCGTCTTACTCCACGTCTTGTAATGAATATTTTTCGCCTCCCTGACCGAGTTACACTGGTTTCGGTTGCTAGTAGTGGTAGTTTTATTGTTCTTGTTCTTGCACTGGTTCTTGTTGTTTAGGTTCAAGTTAGTTCTTAGAATTTAGAGTTTTGCACAACAGTGATTCAAGCATGATCACCACAACGTATTTTATATCAGGGACTGCACTGCCCAAGACGAATTTTAACTATAATGGTATATTGATATTTGAAATAAACTTCACAGCTAGCAAATTAAGCAAATTAATCGAGTGTTTTGGAAAATATAAAAAGCTCGTAATAAAAATACTTCTTAGAAAATAATAGGTGATAATTTTCATCAAATTCCAGCGATTAACTTGGTTCGCTTTCAATAGAATTTCTCAATAAAATAAAATAACTTGAAATTTTCAGAGCAAGTTTTTCATATGCCATGTGCAATTTTAATTATGATATATGTATTGCTACATTGATATATCATGATATAGATTCACATTCATCAAAACATACACACACATATATAATATATATACACACACATATATAATATATATACACACACACACACACACATATATATATACATGTATATGTGTGCATGTGCGCTTATGTATGTATATATATATATATATATATATATATATATATATATATATATATATATATGTATACGCATACATATGTATATATACGTATAGATATATATGTTCGTATATATATATATATATATATATATATATATTGACAAGTATATACTCATATACATACATATATAGATATAGATACATATGCACTCGCATACACACACGTGCGCGCGCACACATGTATTTATATAATTCAGCAGCGAGAGTATAGCATACGGCACAAGAAACAAAGGGACATGTTTTCATCAGTTCTAAATCCGGAAGCCGTAGCTATTTTCAAACAAAGCATGGGACAGCACAGCTAACTGTAAACGCGGTATTAGCTTCAGTATGAACGAGAAATAGTACTAAGGGATGATCCACTAAAAACAGGTAATCGCGAGCAACAAAATTCAAAAATGTGTGTGTATGATTGCAAGAAATATTTCTCTTTTAAATTATTGGGTTTGATGAGAGCAGCGTCGTTGTCATAATGTATCGAAACTGCCGTGAATCTTTGACAAAAAGCTGAAGATACAACCACTTCTATTATACTGTTATTGTTTTTTGCTTCTTCTTTTTTTCTTTGTTTCTTGTCTCTTTTAGGTCAAGGTTGACGAACAGGCAAACATTAACGAAAGGATCTAAGAACCAAGACTATTAGCGTTAATCTGTTATGTCTGAAATAAATCTTTTAAAGGATTTCTTATACCATTTTACCACATAAAGTTTAAGATTCACCTGCATTGTAAAAACGATAACATATCAATTAGTGAATGGATTGAGTTATATGTGTGAGTGTATGTGTGCACGCGCGCTTGTGCGTGTAATATATATATATATATATATATATATATATATATATATATATATATAACAAGTGTAGGTGGCATAAAAAAGAAGTTAGGAAACGCCAATATATAAAAGATGAATTTTAATTTAACATGTTTCGGTTCTTGTAAAAACGAACCTTATCAAAAATACATATTTAATAAAATGAAATTAAATGAAGAGTTCATAATTGTTCCCTACTGGTGTCAATAGTCCACGTGGGGGCATTTTTTGTTGGTTGTAGTAATAGTAGTGTCCTTGTTGGTAATGGTACACTACTACTACTACAACCAACAAAAAATGCCCCCACGTGGACTATTGACACCAGTAAGGAACAATTATGAACTCTTCATTTAATTTCATTTTATTAAATATGTATTTTTGATAAGGTACGTTTTTACAAGAACCGAAACATGTTAAATTAAAATTCATTTTTTATATATTGGCGTTTTCAAACTTCTTTTTTATAAATATATATATATATATATATATATATATATATATATATATATATATATATATATATATATACTTATTTGTGTATGTATGTATGTATGTATGTATGTATGTGTGTATGTATGTATGTATGTACGTACGTACGTATGTATGTATATTGCATGCATACCACAAAGGAGCGCACTAAATGTAGCGTAGAGTTGATTTTTATGAAAGCAAGTTAAATATGAAATATGGAAACTTTACATTCATCACACATACGATCCTATAAAGATGCATTTGAGTGTATATGTGTATGTGCATGTGTGTATGAGTGTGTGTGTGTGTGTATGTGTGTGTGTGTGTGTGTGTGTGTATAGATATATCTTTGTATGTGTGTGTGAGTATGTACTTATGTGCATGTGTGTGAATGTGTGTGTTGAAGTGTGTATATGGAGCTGCCACACATTTGCCTTCCAATTTATGTGTTTATATATTTAATGTTTAATTAATTTTTTTAACTTACAGTTTCCCATTCTTTGTACATATTGACATATATACATACATATATGTATGTATATATGTATATATATGTATGTATATAGATACATAGATACATATATATACAAATACATATATATATGTATAGACATATATATACATATATGTATGTATATAAATATATATACAAATATATATAAATTCATGCATATGTTCATACATATATATGTATGAACATATATGCATACATACACGCACGCATACACATACATGCACATACATAATATATATTCCATCAACATTAATTTTTTCCCCTTTCTTCACTCGTTTATTTGTTATCAGATTGCACTTATTTGTTTCAGATTGCACTTCGCCCCTTTACTCAATGCACCACTTTTTATTCTGTTCACCTTTTCCATGTACAAGTATATTCTCATCATGCACTTTCTCCGTTATCCATAAATTTTGTAGGTAAACAATCTAATGTAATAGCTTTTGTATGTCTATTAAAAATGTCAGGTACGCAATCTGACATTTATATGCCGTCTTAAACGTGCATGAATTATATATATATATATATATATATATATATATATATATATATATATATATATATAATATATATATATATATATATATATATATATATATATATATATATATATATATATATATATATATATATATATATAATTATATATATATATATATATATATATATATATAATTCATATATATATATATGCGTGTCTTTCTGTGTGTGCATATATATATACATACATATAAGTATATATGTATGCATGTATGTATGTTTGTATATATATATATATATATATATATATATATATATATATATATATATACATATATCACAAATATGCGAAGCATAATTAAACATATATTTTGTTTATTTATTTGTGTAGAGTGAATTGCTTCAAGGTTTTCTTGATTTTCGTGTTATTATATTAAAATTATGTCATATTCTTCTGCAGTTTAAACTCGACCTTTAAACAACAAAAGAAGCTAAAATACATGCACGAGCACGGCTGTTGAAAGATATTTCCAAGGATGTTCTGCATGTTAAATATCTATACGATAAAATGTTATATATGTACTTGGCTGTCAGATAAATTCGTTCGTGTCTTTTTCTCTTCAGCAAATTTCATTGTCATGTATCTGAAACTATGCAAGTTTAATTGAAATTTCAAAAACGACAAACAAGCGCCGGAAGCCGAGATTTCAACTTTCCCCTGAGCAGGACGTCGTTCTCTTGCAGGATTTCAGACCAGCAATTTTGAACGAAGAGTCATATCGATTAAATTGTCCTCAGTATTTTACTGGTGCTTTACCTGAGCGATCCGGAGAGATGAGAAGCAAAGGTTATCTCGGCTGGATTTGAAACCCAAAAAGTAAAGATCCAGAATAGATGCTACTTAGCATTGTGTTCGATGATACAACAACTCCGCGAGCTTACTGCCTTATTATATCGACACATTACAGAGAATTAAAATTAATGAATTTCTTAACATACATAGTAACCATCCTTGAAATTGTAATTAAGAACTTAATGCTTAATCTATCACTTAGACTCTCATAAGAATCCGTTAATCAACTAACTTTAATAATGCGTCTTTATCTAATAATTATACTTTCACTAGGAGATAAAATCACTTACGTTACATTAATTGAAAAAAAGAGACGTAAAGAGGAACATAATCTGGTTTGCATCTCATTTTCATATCACAACAGCTACTTAAATCTTTATACTCCAAAATAGCTTTGTCTAGATGCATGCATATCTTCATCTAGACTCAGGAGTGGCTGTGTGGTTAAGACGTTTACGTCCCAATCAAAGGGTCTTGGGTTTAGTCTGTCCGAACGGAATACTGAATATTTTCTACAATAACTCCGAGCTAACCGCCCATTGGTGAGTGTATTTTGTAGAAGGAAACTGAAAGAAGTTCATTGTAATTTTATATATATATATATATATATAATTTATAATAATAAATACGAAAATGAATGTCAGTGTGTCACACTTTTTCAACTTTACTCCTCCGACCTTCTCTCTCACTATTCAATGACACTTCTTCCATTCCTCATGCTTTACCCCTTTCTCAGTATTCAATGACTCTTCTACTATTCCTCATGCTCTACCCCTCTCTCACTATTCAATGACTCTTCTAATATATACACTAGCTTACAAGCCACCCGATACGGCAGCTTTTAAGCTAGTTCCTGTGGAGGGCTCTTCATTGGGTTTTGGGCCCAACAATAACACTTCATGCATTGAATACATGTTAAATTTTATTAAACTTGAACAATGTTTTTCAAGCAATGAAGAATTTTCATCAAAACAATGATATACTTTGCCATCTTGGAGCTTATTGCAAAGCTGCATGATAAACAACATTTTTGTCTTCCCATTCGGGGTCAGTACAAATAGCTTGTTTCCATTCCCTACACTTGAACAACCAACATATAGCTGGTCATATGTAACAAAAAAAACTTACCTTTTAAAAGTTCAGCGATAATTCTTCTGCCGCCACTTAATTTAAAGACAATTTGATGTACATAGGGCTTTACATTTTGTACAAACAATTATATGTAGTAGCTGGTACGTGTCTAAACTCTTTTTCGTAGTTTGAAAGAAAATTACACCACTGTCGCTAAATACTATTCTAAAGTTCAATTTTTATGATTTGGAATTGCTCTAAACATATTTGACCATAAAGACGCTTGAAATTTAGTATATTTTAGTAGTTTTTAAGGTAATAATAAAATTAGTCGAATCTATTTTCATGCAGTCGGAATGCGCTAAACAGTTTTAGAAAGGAGAATTAATATTTTTTAAGGTAATAATAAAATTAGTCGAATCGTTTTTCATGCAGTCGGTGTGCGCTAAGTTTCCAAAGCTCCGACAGCCGACGGTATGAAAATAGGTCCGATAAATTTTATTGATATCTGAAAAAAATACTAAGTTTCCAACATTTTTATGGTAGAGAGTTATGAGAGGTAATATTGTATGAGAGAGTAAGTTCAATATGAGTCAACAAGGGACTCCTCTTAGTTCTAAATCAACTTGCTAGAAATATTAAACAAATAATTTAATTACATGATATATGTGTATATGAATTTGTATGTCGACGTGCGAAACTTTACATGTCATCTCAATGTTTTAGAAATTGAACTCACATCACTTTCACAGCACACCGTCTCTTGCGATATGTATGAACCAGGAAGACAGATCACTACCCGCTGTGGCAGAAAATCTTCCTCCTATTGTAACCTAAATCTCCCAAAAGCTTTAAATTACACAAAAGCCACCATCAAAAATAGGCTGTCCATGTTTTAGATGTCGCAATCATATTTAGAAATTTTGCTGAATATGAAACTTTAATTTCCAAGATACTTCTAAATAATTTCATTAGCATTTCAATTTAGAAATTTTAAAGGACTCCATTTCCTGTCAGACCCGCCTTCGGCATTAACATCAAGGCAATTCAAGAACGATTATCGAAAATTATTAAACTAAAATTGATGAAGAAACTGATCTGATGAAAACCTGTTTTTTATAGCTCTTTTTTGTCTTTTTTTTTTAATCAGTGTTTCAGAATTTGGAATCTCTCGTCTTCAAAACATACAATGCTTGCTAAAAATATTCTTGAACCTAAGCTTATGATCAAGATTTATTTGCTGTAATATCCTACTTTCGTGAACATTTGAAGATTCTATTTAATTAGACAATTAGTTTGTATTGTATTCCAAAATTACCTCATTACTGCATAGTTTAAATTTGTTGCAATAGATGGGTACATCCCCGTGCATTTGGTAGGAACTGATCCTTTAAAAACTTATATTGGCTTAATTTTGAATAAGTTTAGATTTCGATATAATCCCCTCACACAGTCTTTTAGAAGCAATAATAAAATAAAACAAACCTCACAAGACACCCATATGTCGAGATTGAAATACAATTCAGCCTTTTTTTTTTATTTAAAATGGGATAGGTCAGCTAAGGCCAAGTCGTGTGTTAGGAATTCAAAACTGTGTAGGTTTGGATGACTGAAATCTATGAAATTACCTGTAATAAAATTATTCAGTTGCCATGCAGAGCGTACCGCATCACGCATATAAAAGAAATTTAAGACATTCCAGCATAATTCAGCACTATATTCAAAGCAACCACTGGTATTTTAACATGATTTACAGGGGAAATAATTATATACGTTTCGCTCCAAACAGAAACTGAAGGAGTTTTAGGTTGTTTTTCTGATGATGACTAAAGACATCACATTGTTTGCAATATTTTTTCTATCTTCAGAGGTTAACTCAGAGTCATGGGCATCTCACCACCTAACTCCCAAGCGTCTCCTGAATAAGGGCACTTACAACTTGTCTCAACTACCATTACTCGCTTCCCAGTGCTTTTCTCCAATTATTTTGATTGCAACCAATCTTCTGCAAGAAATAATGATCTGATGTTGCAAGGACGTCGCTGTAGCCAACAGCGATAGAAAGTTGCATGCGATCCTTTGATATGATCTTCATTAAACAAATTTTCGTATTTGGCTTTCTACAGTCGGTGAGAAAACGTCAAGTCTATCTTCCCAGGACTCTGAGAATTCTGCCACATATTTGGCTTATTACCAACTAACGGTTAATATACAGGAATTTATTAAAATAAGGCTAGTTTTCATATAAAATTTCGTTTCACTATCTATAAACAAGTAAACAATACTGATCAAACGACCTGAATTTTGTCTATTAAGCAACTTAACTACGATAAAATTTTTCGTTTAAGAGCAAACTCATTTTAATCAGCTAAGTTAACTGCAAAAATTATTATTAATTTTCGCATTTTAATAAGAGTCTAACAAGGCCCACGAAGATGATGATAACAAATTTT
The DNA here is from genome assembly GCF_046866305.1 of Octopus bimaculoides. Taxonomy (NCBI): domain Eukaryota; kingdom Metazoa; phylum Mollusca; class Cephalopoda; order Octopoda; family Octopodidae; genus Octopus; species Octopus bimaculoides. The sequence goes on along the minus strand of NC_142940.1, from coordinate 46,015,149 downwards.
AATACAAACTTCATATTATTTGTTATTTTTACAATTATAACAACAACAAAAATACTAATTATTATTTTTATTCTTTTACACTTTTTATTCTTTTACTTGCTTCGGTCATTTGACTGCGGCTATGCTGGAGCACCTATTATTATTATTATTATTATTATTATTATTATTATTATTATTATTATTATTATTATTATTATTATTATTATTATTATTATCATCATCATTAAGGCGGCGACCTGGCACAATCGTTAGTTTCAATGGGAATGACCCCAACGCTCTGATCACCACTGGTATTACTTTTACATTACCGTCCCACATTCCAAACAATCTTACCATTTCCACTTTCAATTCGGGATACTTGGTAATTTTTTCAACATCTTCACTCACAACATTCATGTCATTTAGTATGACTACATCAATGATTTGACAGTATTTGTCTCTCTTACTCAATATGATAATATCCGGCAGATGGTGTTCGATTACACGATTCGTTTGAGGTATCGTTACATTTCCATCCTCCTGCATAATTTTACTTCGTACATTCTCGTACTAGTTCTTTGTTACTTCATATTGGTATTTAAGTGCCAATGAAGCTACACAGACTCTTTATCGTGTCGTGGCGGCGCTTGTATTCTTTTTGTGCAAGGCTTTCACAGCCACTTACAAAGAGGTCGCATTTCCACACACTTTCCACAGAGTCTGCATTTCTGGGTGTCAGAAGTTTTATAGATGTTATACTGCACTGAATTGGTAGCGAGAGCCTGGTCTTGTGCAGCAATGATCAGGCTTTCGGAGGAACGCTTCAAATCACTTCGCTCAAGCCATGCCCACGATGCTGTATTATCCTTAACGTCCTGTGTATTCCTTTCAAACTGTCCATGCATTTTCATTTCAAGAAGGTCTTCTTTTCTCTTCTCCTCAGCTCTTTGGTTAAACTCTTCCTTACCCATCATTTCATTAGTATTTGCACCCATATCTTTCGTGGCATATTGCAGCAAGTCTTCATTACCTTTTATCAAATAGAATAGTCTCCACTAATTAGTCCTCTGTTACCATTATTTCTTTTCATATACAGTCTGTTCGCGTTTGCTTTAGGGTGTAGTGTCCCATGCAGCGTCATCAACGTTCTTGTCCTTCTATCCAGTGGTGATATTACCTCCTTAGTCCATTTGGGCAACTGCTCAGATATTCATTGCGGTAATCAAATTTTTGGCATTCAGATTGGATTCCAACACTATCTTCACCCATTTTGATACGCCTCACATTGACTTTCATTTCTCTGTGTAGAATGTCATCCAGCTCCAAAATCCGTAAATATCTATACCCACTACCGTCAGATTCATCCATGGTCTTTCCCGATGGCAACGGCAATCCTCTGCAGGATGCTTTCTTCCGTCTTTTCAAATTATGTACTGAGCATTTGGTAATCCCAAATTCCATACCGATGTCCCTACCACACTTTTGGACTGTTTTGGTTAAGGAATCTATCTGTTTTTCACATTTCCCAAAACAATTTCAGGTCATCCATAAACAGAAGATTATTATTATTATTAGTAGTAGTAGTAGTAGTAGTAGTAGTAGTAGTAGTAGTAGTAGTAGTAGTAGTAGTAGTAGTAATATTTTATAGGATTGAGGTAACTCCTCTAGTAGGTATACAGAAGCCAAAAAGAGAAGAGTGCCATTGTAATCAAGTGAACGATATTTCGGCATCTAACGTACCTTCCAGAGGTTAAAAAAATAAACTTGTCAATCTACTTCATTTTTGGTCATATATTATTATTATTATTATTATTATTATTATTATTATTATTATTATTATTATTATTATTTCAATATTGATAATTATTGTTGTTTTTATCTTTGTCATTGTTGCTATTATTGTTATTAGTTGACTTGATAAAGCATTTATGTTAAAACCTGAATATAATGCAGTCGACTATTTTTCTCCCGACAATTCATTTATTTATCTTGTTTACATAATTAATTAAAGGTATATATAGGTATACATACATACATCCATATATATATGTGTGTATGCATATATATATATATATATATATATATATATATATATATATATATATATATATATATATATATATATATATATCTTTTATATATACATGTATACATATGTATATAGTACATATGCATATACAGTCACACACATATATGTAGATGGCGGAGAGAGAGATTTCTTTGTTAATATGTTATACTTCCAATGCAGATTCTTTCTGGCCGTTCTAGCTATATTAGAACATTGTACTGTTTGATAAGTATCAAAAGTAATTTAAGCTGATGTATATCGTAGCTGTTTCCCCTTATTATATTCATAGCATCGTTATTCACAATTGAAAATCCATTAACGTTCGCTGAAACGAAATGGCCATTCTGTGGAGTAAATAGTTTAATATAAAAATTTTAAATGATTTTAAATTGAAGTTCTGTTACCGATTAAAAAGATATGTCTATGTGTGCGTACATGTATATGCATATACATACTCACGCAGACAGGCAGACAGATAGACAGACAGACAGACAGACAGACAGATAGATAGATAGATAGATAGATAGATAGATAGATAGATAGATAGATAGATAGATAGATTCATATGATCTATCTATGTGTGCGCGGAATATTGAAGTAATATATAGGTCAAACAATAAAATCTCTCCCATGAAGATCAACACTGCATAAGGAACGAATCCGTTTCCCAACGAATAGAGAAATATCATTAAGCGGACACATAGAAACTTCTACAAGGAATCTCCATCAAAACTTTACAGTTTTCCTTACTCGGAGCGTAGCCTGGTTAAAAAAAAAACAGGCGTTTTCGGTAGAATTTACGAAGTATTCATAGACTTCTTCAACATATATCCACCATCTTCTGATAAAACTTTTAATCAGATATCAAAGATGTGAGGTAATACACTGATGACGAATCTGACCAACATGACTTATCCAACAATGTTAGTTGGATGCGTCATGTATTTAGAAAATAGCATTCGAATTTATAGAGAAAGTAGAAGGGGTGATTTTAACGAGCATGTGATAAGTGAAGAGATCTAACAGCTACATTCATATCAATTAGTCTATAACCGATACTGGCTATGACGTGCATTCAAGTATAACAGACATTCTGTGACCATAGTTGTCCCTGAGATCAATAAAACCAGGCAAATATCTTCTCTGTTAAATGAGATGAAAAAAACACACTGCAGGGCAGCAGAAAGACATAAAGCTGTCACCATCGTTCTAACACAGACGCACACGCACATACAGTCACACACACACACACACACACACGCATATACATATATGTATGCATATACATACACACATATATAAATACATATAAATACATATACATGTATATGTATATATATATATATATATATATATATATATATATATGTGTGTGTATATATATATATATATATATATATATATATATATATATATATATACGTATATATATATGTGTATATATATATATATATATATATATATATATATATATATATATATATATATATATATATATATATATATGTGTGTGTGTGTATATATATATATATATATATATACACACACACATATATATATATATATATATATATATATATATATATATATACATGTATATGTATTTATATGTATTTATATATGTGTGTATATATATATATATATATATATATATATATATATATATATATATATATATATATATATATATATATACATATATATACATATATATATATATATGTATGTCTCTCTGTATATGTATGTACATAAATACATACATGCATATACATGTATATATATACTCTTTTACTCTTTTACTTGTTTCAGTCATCTGACTGCGGCCATGCTGGAGCACCGCCTTTAGTCGAGAAAATCGACCCCAGGACTTATTCTTTGTATATATATATATATATATATATATATATATAAAAGATATTGCATAATTTACTGGATGACCTGAGTCTTTCCCCAATGTGACAAATAACTTTTACAAAGTTTTATATAGGTTATGGTTAAGTAATTTGGATTAAACTAGATGACGTCATCATTGCCTGATTTCCGGGTTCTTTTGGATTTGCGATATTTAGATTTGCATGCTTAACGGTACTCTTTAGAATATATCAGTGCCACTATGGTAACTCGTAATGTTATTAATTCTATTATGACAGTCTTTTATCAGCATTCGCGTTTGTAACTGTTATGTGTCAACGCTACTGCTATCTAGCACCTTCGGATGATCTCTACTCAACCGCTACACAACTGCTACTCGACTGCTACTCAACACACCTACCACGGCCAGACTACGTCTATTTATATGTCTTGGGAGATTCTACTTCTTCGCCTGGGGACGTCGACACAACAGTAACATTAAAGTTGGCAAATTTATCACTACAATCACTCTTATAAATGTAATATGTTTATGTATATGTGTGCGTATGTAGGTATATATGTATATATATATATATATATATACTCACACACACGCACACATGCACACACGTACAGTAACACATATATATTTATGTATATCATAAACGATTAAAAGTCTTCAGACATTTAGACAGTCCGTTACAGGATTTCTCATTTTTACCAGCAGAGTGAACTGGAGCAACATGAACTCAAGATTTTTGCTCAACAAAACAACGCATCGCCCATTCTAGGAAAGGCAAGTACAATCTTACAATCATGAATGCAACGTCCCAACTAGTAACTCGCCCTAACGAATATAAATGCATGTATGCACTCATATATAAGCATATATATATATGTATGAATATTTCAGCACCTACATATATTAAATACGAGGGCTGCTGAAAAGTTCCTGGCTTTAAAGGTATCACTAAAGGCTTGGTTAGAGGCCCAACCTGCCGAGTTCTTTTACAGGGCTTAGAAATCTGAAGGACAGCTGCAATGACTGCGTGAATCTGAGAGAAAAATATGTTGAATAAAATCATAATTAACTGATCCTCCTGTATTTACGTTTACCCAAAGCCAGGAACTTTTCAGCACTCCGTCGTATTACATACATGTACACATAATCAGATTAGACGTTTCTCCAAATGTATACCACGTATAACGTATAAACAGGTACTTTGCCATGTATGTCCGTGATTGTGTACGTGAGCTGATGTGTTTGCGAGAATGTGCCATTTGTGTATCTGTTTTCCTTATATTCCTTACTATGTAACGAAAACTTAATTATATGTAAATTTCTCATTTTTAATACGTTTCAGTCAATGAATAAATTTAAAATATGAACACATACATTAAAGATGTACTGGCATCTTCAATTCACATGTGTGTACCCGGCATCTATAAAATTTGTTTCAATACCCCATCAAAGGAAATCCGTAATGTAAACACCCGAAGCAGTTTGTCAATTAGGAAACTTTGCACTTCCGTTCAATACTGCTCAATAACGTTCACCGTTTCAGCTGAGTAATTACATCGTTCAAGAAGATAATTATCTTTGTTAGTGCAAGTCCTTTCCGGACACCAGCATAAAAATCATATACATTCATTATGCAGACGCACAACTTATACATATATATATATATATATATATATATATATATATATATATATATATATATATATATATACATATATATTCATGCATACATAGAGAGAATATATGTACATATATATATATATATATATATATATATATATATATATATACATACATATATATGCATCTATATATGTGTGTATGTGTGTTTGTATGTATGTATACATACATATACAGCATTTATATATAAATATCCATACATACACCTGCGTATTTATAAACATTTACAAGTCAATACATATACGTACAGATTTATAAATGAGTGTGTGTGCGCGCGCGCGTTGTTCGATTTTATATGAAAAGTTATGTAAAAATCAATTTAAAATTCAAGTGAATTACACTATTCAAAAGTGTACAAATTTATTATACATTTACAAGAATCGTCTTCGGTTGTGACTTCGAAGTTTCGGCCTATATATATATATATATATATATATATATATATATATATATATATATACATATATTGCATAAAGGATTGTGGGTAAGGCTAAAATAATGCGAAGTAAATGCAAGGCAAATCACAAGAAGACTATGAATTAATGTAGACTTACCTTGTATTCAATTTCAAGAAATTGACGAATGTTGCCGATGTGCGTGTGTGTGAGCGTGTGTGGAGTGGACATGCGTCGAAAGGTGTTGGTATAGCAACCAGCTAGCTTCCTGTAACTCCCTTCTATTGTTGATCTCAGGTTTCTTTTGGTGTATGAGGATGGCCTCAGAGATTCTAAGGTTGCCCCTGTTTTTGCTGTGTTGCCTTATTGTGCACTGTGAATTCCCGGGTCTGGCATTTCCGTGGCTGAATGGGTTGGGTATTTCTGCTAACGATCGCTCGTAAGAATTGTTCACGGCTCTTTGTTTCCTTGCGCGAGACACTTCATTTCACTCAGCTTACAAAAATGAGTTGTACCTGTAATTCAAAGAGACTAACCTTGCCATATTCAGGGTCATGTTGCATCTTGAGAATTATGTTGAGGGTATGCGTGTCTATGAAGCAGATTGCTCTGTTGTTAATCGGATCAACTGCAACACTCGTCGTCGTGACCGACGGAGTGTCTATTCATATCACCTCATGCTTTCCTTGTTTTTTTTTCATATATGTATGATGCTTTTTCCTGTTATAGCCGAGCCGTATTAATGACGTTTTGTAGGCTGTATTATATGAGGATATGAAGGCGGCGAGCTGGCAGGATCGTTAGCAAGTCGGACCAAATGCTTAAGCGGTATTTCGTCTGTTGCTACGTTCTAAGTTCAAATCCCGCCAAGGTCGACTTTACCTTTCATCCTTTCGGGGTCGATAAATTAAGTACCAGTTGAACACTGGAGTCGATGTAATCGCCACACCCCTTCTCCCAAAATGGCTACCATTGTAGCAAAATTTGAAACCATGATATGAGAATGTGTGCATAACGCAGGCGAAAATTGTGCTCTAACTTGTATAGCGCCTTTTCGCACATCATTAACTATATATATATATATATATATATATATATATATATATATATATATATATATATTTATATATATATATTTATATATATATATATTTATATAAAAGATAATAAGAGTGAAAAAACTACAGAAGGCTTGGTTAAAGTATATATTTAAATTATGTCAGAAAAATGTTATAAAATTTTTTTTGGGGGTATATAAACATTGTATTTTGGAGAAATAACCGGTTTCGTGTTGTCTTTTCAAATTTCTCTACTTCATTCTAACATACATACATACATACATGCATACATAGAAATAATATAGATATACGTATACATATATTTAAATATATACTGATACCTATACATATATACTTGCATATATATATATATATATATATATATATATATATATATATATATATGTATATATATATATATATATGTAAAAACATACATGGATAGATAAATAGATAGAGAGCTATAGATATAAATATTCACATGTAAAAGTATATGTATACACACACACACACACACACATTTACATACCTATGTGTATATGAATGTATGAATGTAAGAAGGTACGTAAATGGGAATATATGTAGGTTGGTAGGTTTTGGCAGGTAGTTATAGCAGATAATTTAGATCGTAAATAGTTTTCATAGGAAAATGTTGTTTCTAGATCTAAGGTTTTCTAAATTACAAATCAAGAAATCTATATGCAAAACATTATTTAGTGTGTAGAAAAATACTTCTTTTAAAACATTTGATGTCACTTCTATCAATATTAACACGATACAATAACACTTATATACTTGAATAAACCCCTTTTAACATCAAACAACTTATGAAATAATATAATGCAACAACGTTGCTAGCGTTGAATATGGCGATGTTTATTTGAAGACTGTTACGTACAGATCAATTCCATGTAGTTAACAACGCCCGTTCAGCTCACTATAATCGAGAAATCCATACATATATACAGTATAATCTACTCAAATAATATAGAGTCCATGTGATTGTGTGTGTGTGTACGGGTGTATGTATGTATGTAAGGTGGAGTCATGTTGTAGGCTGGTATCTTTGGGGACAGAATTGTTGGCCCAGTCATACACTTCTATGTTTACGTGTTATAAATAAATACATATATATGCATGTGTGTGAGTGTGTTATAATTATTACCTCTACCTTAGCAAAGGCGGAGGTATTGTTTTCAATCATGTTTGTTTGTTTGTTTACTTGTCCGGGTACAAGATATCTCAAGAACTGCTAGATGGATTCGGATAAAACTTTCAGGGATGTTTGGCCGCGTGACTGGCACGAACTGATTAGATTTTAGCATCGATCCGGTACCGGACAAGGATTCTGGATTATTTGTCCTGAATTTTTTTCTCTTCATTTTTGAGAGCAGTCGGATTCATAAATCATCTCTGTATGGTGACTCTTTGCTGGTGTCCTGCTGGACATTAAAATCCGGAAAAACCATTACTGCAGAAAGATATTGCCAGGAAAGTGCCAAAACGAACGGAAAACTGCCACTCCGTCCCAGACTGGTCAACAGAATTGGGCCAATCATTCTTCATGACAATATTCGACAATACGTTTCATTAATGACGCCCCAGAAGTTGAGGGAACTTAGTAACGATGTCCTCCCCACCCAGCTTATTCCTCAGACTTTTCTCCTACCGAATATCACTATTTGAAGCACCTTGATGGTTTCCTGCGAGAGATGTTCAAAAATCAAACCGATGCTGAAAGTGCGTTCAAAGAGTTCATCAGTTCCAGAATTCCAATTTTTTATGCTACCGGAATAAACAAACGTGTAACTCATTGGCAAAAATGTGTTAATTGTAATGGTACTTAATTTGATGAATAAAATTTCCGCATTGTTGAAATGTATAGTGATGAATTTCATGTTTCAAACGTTACGTACTTTATACTCAGCATCTATACGACGGGCTTCCATACAGGAAACCACACAATAGTGAGATTGAACTGGACAGCAGGTCCTTGCAAACCATCGCCTATACTACACAGTAGTTATGATGTAGACATATGTTTACTTTGATGTTCGATCCATAATATATATCTGTTTATTTTTCTTAACGTTTCCAGAAATTCTCACTGTTATCGTTTAGATAGATAGATAGATAGATAGATAGATAGATAGGTAAGTAGGTAGGTAGATAGGTAGGTAGGTACTACGTACGTACGTACGTACATACATACTCACACATACATACATTGATAGACAGTTAAATCATGATATTAATATATGATGGCATATACGTATATATATATATATATATATATATATATATATATATATATATATATATATATATATATATATATATATAAACATAATTAAGGGATCAGCAAACATTTGCTTCACCACATACCGAAGGGCTTGGTAAAAATTATTAATTGTTGATTTATTATTAAATTAATAAATTGATAAACCTTTACCCTTTTAATTGTAAATATATATATATATATATATATATATATATATATATATATATTATATGTGTGCACGCGTGTATGTGTGGGTATGTATGTGTTTGTGTGAATGACAGACCGAGAGAGTGGGGAGAGAGAAGGTGAAAGAGATGTAGCCGCTATAAAGTTCTCTATGTTGCTGTTCCAGCCTGGTAGACGTAACAGCCAGATTTCTTTCGTAACGCATTCTATTCTCTTGCAAAAATATTCATTGGTTATTGCAATCCGATATGCACAAATATCCGGAAACCAAATAGTTGGAATAGCTTTGACCCTATGAACAGGGTCATAATGGTGAGAGGGAGGGGCTAAAGAGCTTAACTGAAAAAAAAAGTTTAGCACGTGCCAATGTAATTGTGAGAATTTTATTCATTCATTTCATTTAGAATTCTGACTATAGGATGTGTCAAAGACAAACTATTCCGATTCTTCATGGAGTTTAGTAAAACACTACAGCCAGGTTGGTGACAGAGCTATTGTTTACCCTACGTTTGAATTTCACTAAGAGAAGGTGGAGATAGAAAGGAAGAGGGGGAGGAGAAGTGGAGAAGGGGGGAGGAGAAGTGGAGAAGGGGGGGGGGAGAAAAGTGAGAAGCCATCAGGCTTCTACAAATTCAGACTCAAATCTGGACGTTGACGCCGTTAAATATTTATGGATAAACTCATTGGTGCGGTTCTTCGTGAATAAATTTCATATACACGCTTAACGTGCATGTACATATATGCACATACACAGATACATGCACAAATGCACTCACGCACACACTTATAAATAATATTTACACACACACACACACACACACACGCACATACACACACACATATATATATATATATATATATATATATATATATACGTACATATATATATATATATATATATATATATATATATATATATATATATATATATATATATACGTACATATATATATATATATATATATATATATATATATATATATATATATATATATATATATATATACGTACATATATATATATATATATATATATATATATATATATATATATATATATATATATATATATATATATATATATATATATATATATATATATATATATATATATACTGTTTTAGAGAAAAGAACCAAAGTTCATGAACTCATTCATGAAAATTCACAGTTACATATAGAAAAGTTTTATATGTAAATGCTCGATAAATAAGTATAATATAATACAAAGTAAATATCATAAGATAATGATAATATATGTATGCATGTCTTTATTGAGTTTTTTTGCTCAAGGTATCTTGCTAGTAGAGAAAGAGTCGGTTTCTAACCTAGATCCAAGGCTACTTCATTGGAATTTCAACAACATCAACAGGTGAAGATTTGTATGTTGTTTTATGTACGTATTCTCATGCATATAGCTGCATATCTAGACATGCTCATATAAACTTAAATGATAAACTTCTGAAAAGTTTTAAAGACTTTTAGCTCCAGTGATGGATTGGATCTGTAGTCTTCGAATCAGCGTTCTCATTTCTGATTTTGAGATGCCTAAATTCTCAAGCTTGATATTTAGGCAGTGTGTTGCATATGCTAGTGCCCCAATGTATGCATGCTTGCATTTATGTATGTTTGTAAGTATGTATTTATGTGTGTATGTATGTGTGTGTGTGTTTGTATGTATGTATGTATGTAAGTATGTATGAACTACAGCTTCTTCAGCAACTCTAGTTGATTGACCTATCAAGTAAATCTGAAATTCCGCTCAAAACGAATTTTATAATTTCAATTCCATTCTTACTAATGAATATACGAATCAGTAAATGATGTCTTGTTATTCTTAAATTAGCTTTTAAGAATGACCTCATCACGGACACATATATACATATGTGTGCGTGTATATATGTACACATGTACGTTTGCATGTAATTGCGTGCTGTATATGTTTGTGTGTGACTGCATGACTGTGTGTATATGCATGTTTCTGTATGAATACTCTGCATGTGTTCATATATTTCCACGACACCTCACACCCCTTAACCGTTTTGAAACCTCGTTTGACAACTTGGAATGACAAGTAACATCGTTATATATTCGGAAGCACGTACTATGGCCTGAGAGACTCTATTAGGATTTGTAGTATCAGAAGAAACTTTGATTCGTAATATCCTTATTCTTGAGATATAAGGTCTAAAGTTTTGTGATGTCAAATACAGGTTCACTGCCCTTAGAGTGTTAAAATTTTGGATCTGGTTATGTCCAACTATAACTATTTAATAGAAATTGGATGTTTCTGGTAGATATTTTAATATTTTACTGCAGATCCAATAAATCTTCTAGAAAATGCAGTAAAGTATGATTTGCTTTACACAAGAAATGAAAACTAGACTAAGTAGTTTGGGATGTGACTGGGCACTCCGTCGGTTACGACGATGAATATTCCACTCGATACAATTAACGAAATTACCGTGCAAGTGGCTGAACACTCCAAAGGCACACGTACCCTTAACGTAGGTCGCAGGAAGAATAAGCGCGATACAGAATATGAGAAGGTTCGCCATTTGAAATACATGTAAAACGCATTTTTGCCAGATGAGTTGACTGGAGCAACGTCATATAAATTTTTCGCTCAAGGACACCAGCGCGCGTTAGAAATCGAAGTCACCGCCTTAAGTTCGTGAACCGAATGCACTAATCCCTGAACTTCACAAGGCGTGCAATGCCTTTGATCATGAGATTACTCAATCAGATCCAACTTGGTGCTAAACAATAATACTTTCAAGTTTTGACACAAGACAAGCAATATTCAGTTATGACGAAATTCGATAACTTGGACCCCAGTACTCTTCTGCTACTTATTTTATCAACACAGAACTAATGTCATTCTTGGGGGGAAATTGAATCCAAAATGAAAAGGGTCTGAAGAAATGCCGCTTTGTATTTTATCTAACGCACTAACGATTCTACAAGCTCGCTACCTTTACAGCTAAACAATAATTCTTTTAACGTTTTGGTATAGAACCAGCCGTTTGATAGGAGGGATAAGTCGACTATATCGGCACCAGTGCTCAACCGGTACTTATTCTATCAACATCGAAAGAATAAAAGACAATTTTTATCACGGGGCAATTTGAGCTCAGTACACAAAGATCTGGGAGAAATTCCGCTGAGCATTTTGTCCGACGCGCTAACGACTCTTCTACTCGCTACCATTGGTGCTGAGCACTTTTACCGTCTTGCGTGGCCATGTTGGTGTCCCGCCAGATTGTTACAAACTTTGTTTTCATTGTTGTTGCTCTTGCTCTTGATTTTGTTTTTTCGTTTGTGTGTGTGTGTGTGTGTGCGTGTGTGTGTGTGTGTCCTTTACCGATACACTCGTGATTATGTGTTAAGAAGCTCGTTTTGCAATAACGTGTTTTCAGGTTCAGCATCACCGCGCGGTACACTGGGAAAATATCTTCAGTCATAGCCCCAGGCCAAGGCTGACCAGTGCCTTGTGAGTGAATTTCGTAGAAGGAAACTGTGTATCCCAATACCATATATATATACATGTATATATATATATATATATATATATATATATATATATATATATATATATATATATATATATATATATATATATATATATATATATATATATATATATATATATATACTACCCAGGTGTCGAAACCATAATGATATCCATGGGGCAGCTGATGATGGAGGTATATTGGATTGTTGGTATGGCTGTGGAATAATATTATAACACATCCTTTTCACATAAATATATATATATATATATACCTCAGTGTGTATTTTTTAAAAAATTTATGTTTGCATTTGTCTATCTCATACCCTACCACCTGATAATCGGTTTTGGATCGTTTATCCCCCTGTAAGCTAACAGTTCGATCAAAGAGGTCGGTAGAATAAGTATCAAAATTAGAAATAAATGTAAGTACTACAGTTGATCCGTTCGACTAAAACCCTTTAATGCGATTCCCCTGCATGGCGGCGACAATTTTATGACTGTAAATGATTCAATTATGTAACATTACATTCCTTATCTCAAAAACGACAAAACAGAAAGTCTACAGCTGAGATTGAACAATAACGAAAACGCTAACATCGTTTGAACGTTTTAGGCAGAAACCGGCCAGTTTGAACTCAGAATGAAGGAAGATGATATCTTCTTTTAAGACACTGTTCGACTTCCTTCCGATATTTTCTTTAACTAAATTGACCCGTGTATGATACAAATATATTTAAACGATAAATCTTAGTTCCTCAATAAATACACAAATAATGACGCATTTGACCAATGAAAAGTTGTCGGTCTTCAAACCCAGATTATTATAATGCAATGATTTTAAACGATTTTTCCATTAACGTTATGAGTGGCAAATTTCATAACACTCGACATTTATGTGACGAAGAGAGATATACTGCATTGCATTGAAGTTATCACGAGACAACTACACTGGCAATACCGAAAATGAATTAATATCAACAACAACAATTACAATAATGTGTTCTTACATTAATATGCGGCCTCTTAACCCCTATACTTAAAAGCAAGTTATATGTAGGAAGGAGTTATATTAGAATAAATCAAATTCATTATATAGCTGCTACTTATTTTATTGATTTTTACATTGTGGGATGTTGTACTCAGCCATAAAATTATGCAACATATATATCATCCAATACGCTAACTTAGATACGAGAGAGAACTGAGGGTGTTAGGATTGGCTTAAGTTTAAATTCATGACAATAATAAAATACCTGAAATCTTTCATCCAGGGCCACATTTAAACTGCAGCCCGGTGTACCCATTTAAATTTCGTACAGCAAATATAGAATACATATTTTTCATACACCGGGCTATGAAAACAGCGTTTAATGTATCACTTGTATGAAGGCTATGAAATATCCGTAATAACAACCGAAGCAAGTACACGAGAAACTCTAACGCTTTAAGAGATATGAATAGACGTATATAGGTTTTCGTAGGTTTTCACAAACACAGTTCTGAAATATCTTCTTCAAACAAGTATTGAAATCAAATCACACTAAACCACTACAGATACTTCTATGCGGTCGCCATCGTTGAGAGAAAGACTCATTATATCCGACGAAATCCGCACCATCGTTCAACAAAATTGAAAATCACACTGGGCAGCCCAGTATTATATAAACTACGTTTTTAAATATAACATAAAATAAGTAGTCACAATTCAAACGCTGTTAATCATAGGTTCGCTTGATCAAATTTATCCTGGAACTAAACATTTAAATCTTGACTCAGCCAACGTGAGAGCCTAGTATACGATAGATGGGTAATTAGAAATAGCAACTAAATCTGTCTGAGATTAAATTTTGTCACGGTAACATGACACGAGAAAGGAAGCATCCCGCTCATAACGTAAGACCCTAATATATCCGTACCTGAGTATGTTAGAAATAGCAACTAAATCTGTCTAAGAGTTAATCTTGTCACTGTAACATGATATGAGAAAGGGCGCATGACGTTCATAACGGGAGACCCTACTATACTGTAGATGGATATGTTAGAAATAGCAACTAAATCTGTTTGAGATTAAATCTTATCACAGTAACATGACGTGAGAGAGGACGCATAGCGCTTATAGAGTGAGACCCTATTATACTGCAGATGTGTGTGTTAGAAATAGCAACTAAATCTGTTTGAGATTAAATCTTATCACAGTAACATGACGTGAAAGAGGACGCATAGCGCTTATATAGTGAGACCCTATTATACTGCAGATGTGTGTGTTAGAAATAGCAACTAAATCTGTTTGAGATTAAATCTTATCACAGTAACTTGAGATGAGAAAAGATGCATACCGCTTATAATGCTAATGGAAAAACTGTTTAAACATCACAATGCACAAATTCCGTTTCACTTTAACAACCTCCATTATAAAATGGAATCTTTCAATGTATATACCATAATCATTATACACACATGGTGTTTTGTTAATACAAATCTGATTTTAATCTGAGTTTGAAAAGTGTTTTGACATAAATTTCTATATTTCTGAGTAACTTTTGTCCTATTCTCATGAAATATATATACATAAATAAACGAATATACAAACGTGTGTGTGTGTGTGTGTGTGTGTGTGTGTGTGTGTGTGTGTGTGTGTGTGTGTGTGTGTGTGTGTGTGTGTGCGTGTGTGTGTACAGATATATACATATATTTACAAGTACAGGCACTCACTCATAGACAGATAGATAGATAGATAGATAGATAGATAGATAGATAGATAGACAAGCACAGACTTTTTTATAGTATGTATACACGTGTATATACACATTATAATATCTAAAATAAACATCTCGCAAATACAACGTTTCTGTATAATATAATAAAAAGACGTTATATAAAGTGTAACGTCATTTTGTGCAAATCTTCTTAAATACGGTTGATGGAGCCTATTTCACAATGACATATTCTTACAAGAAGAAAGACAGAAAAAATGTTCAATATCTTCATCTTATTTTGTTACATTCCCATGTTAGTTCTGATTTTATTTTGATTCATGCAGTAATTTTCTGTTCAAGCTTCAGCTCTCTACTCAACGCTGATGACGATATTACATCAGTTATTTATATAGGTACACAACACACTCACCCACACACACACATACAATATATATATATATATATATATATATGTGTGTGTGTGTGTGTGTGTGTGTGTGTGTGTGTGTGTGGATTTTCCATGATATTACTGTAAGGATTTCCTGATTTGCACCTGTCTATGACGTATGACTATGAACTTTCAACGACAGGGTTATCTTGGTTTTTATGAGAAATTTATATATTTATGTAATCTCTTTTGTATATATAAGTTATATATCACTTGATACCTTGCAAATGCCTGTTCACAGCATACACACACACATGTAAATTAACATACATATATTATATATATATACACATATATTACATATTATTATATATCTATACATATATATTGTATATTACAAATGTATATATGTACTTTTATACATATATATATATATGCATGTATATATATATCTATATATGTATATGTATATATATATAGATATATATGCATATATATATATATATATATATATATGTATGCAGTAGGAAAATGAATATGGAATATGAGATATAGATTTAGAGAGTGGCGTGAAAAAATAGATATTATATACGGTGAGAAAGAAACTGTTAATAGTAAGAGGTAGAGTAGGTTGGGAGCCGAGGCAGTGTGGCTAGATTGTTAATAAATGGGAGGTTGCTTCAGGGAATGAAGAATGAAGTAAAGTAAATGAAATATAGAACGAAAATAATAGAGATATAAACGCAGAGAAAAACTGAAGAAAAAGCGTGCAATACCATAACATGGAAGGATCTAGTGTTTCACGCATATTCACATTGCGTATTTATTCAATATCATTTATTCAATATTATTTATTCAATATCATTTAAGATATGTGCATACCCGATATATCCACACATGCTTTCATACATATATGTACTTACATGAAAACATAAGCAATGCACACAGGTAAATATATATATATATATATATATATATATATATATATATATATATATATATATAAATATATGTATATATATGTATAATATACATATATATATACATATATATATACCTATACATACATATATATATATATATATACAATCATATATATATATATATATATATATATGATTGTTGCCTTTCCCTCATTTATCTTCCGCCTCCCTCTTTTGTCTCTTCTCCTTTATAGAATATATTTTTCCTTTCCTTTCTCACACATTTTGTTCGATATTTATCATTTATAAATCTATTTTTTTACGTACACTTTCGTAAATATATTTCCATGTGTATATTTTTTTGTGTGTTTGATATATTTCATGTGTTTTTAAACAATATTTTCATGGTCGCTTGTTAGAGTGTATAGGCAGTTATAGCGAGATTCTACATGTCCTTCGTTTCCATATTTATTTCTGTGTATGCGTGCGCCTGTGTGCGTATATATTTGTACGCCTGTACATGCATGTATTTGCATATGCAATATTACAGTATATGTATGTAAGAAATAAACGACTATGTGCGTGTCTCAATTTAACATTCTGTAATGCTTGAATATATATATACATATATATATGCATATATATATATGGGGGGGGGGTATGTATATTGTGTATATATATATATATATGTGTGTGTGTGTGTGTGTGTGTGTGTGTGTACCTTTCTACGACTTAATACACAAGCACATACGTTATATATATATATATATATATATATATATATAGTTTTAAATAGTTGTTATACAAAACTTGCCATGAAAACTTTACTACACGTGCATACATACATGTGTGTGTCTCTATGTGTATGCGTGTGTGCTTGTGTGCTTGTGTGCTTGTGTGCGTGCGTGTGTGTACTTACGTGTTTGTGTCTGTATGAGCATGTATATGCCATAATTTTCACTTTTATACTTTTATGTTTTACACGAATAAAATATTCTAGTATGTGTGTCGGTTCATTATTATGTGACCTGTTGAAGGCGGCCAGCTGGGAGAATCGTTAGTTCGATGGACGAAATACTTTGCTGTATTTCGCCCGACGCTCCTTTCTGAGTTCAAATTCCGCCGTGGTTGACTTTGCCATTCATCTTTTTGGGGGTTGATAAATTAAGTACCAGCTGAACACTGGGGTCGATCTAATCGTCTTATACCATCCCCACAAAAATTGCTGCCCTTGTAGCAAAATTTGGAACCATTATTATGAAACCTGTAGACAGATATGCAACTCATCTTATAATGAACATATACAAAAATGGTGTCCTCTCAATTAACGTGCTAAGTAGTAAAATATCATAAAGGATAATTTTAAAAGTATATACTTTAAATTCTGTTTTTTTTTTTCTTGTTGCTGTTAGTTTTGTTTTTATTTTTTTGTTTTTTTTTTATTTTTGCTTCTGTATTTTTTTGTTACTTTTTGTGTGCTTTTTTTATGTTAATTCTGACACGGTGAGCATAGTGAGTTAGAAGTAGAGGAAATTAAAATCTTGGAATGTTTAATTTAAAATGATAATAGAAACAAATTTTTAGTTATTGCATGCAGTTGTCTATAATACTAATGCATATTTGTGAACGAATATAAAAATATGAACTAACATAACACCGTATATAAAAAAAAATATACACGTATCAAAACTTGTATTACGCTTGAGAAATTAATCAAGTCTGAAAGAATAATTTTTTCACCAAATTTTAATAAATATTATATTATACCGTCCATACATTTATGGAAAATAATACATATAAACTTAGTCATTTATAGAGGGTTTTTTTGCTTTTAAAATTAATCAGCATTTATTTAGAGGTAGTATAATTACAACATAAGAAACAAAACACAAACTATAGAACCAAGACCGTAAATTATTTTTAAAATTCAAGCTTTTATATCTCTAAGGATTTTTATGCTAAATTACATATTAGAAAAACATTAACTGGTATATTCATATACACATGCATAAATACATACGTACATACATGCATACATACACCCACACACATGTGGGAGTATATATTACATACATATAATATATATATATATAAAATTATATATATGTATGTACGTATGTATCATATATATATATATATATATATATATATATATATATATATAAAATGTATATATATACACACAGATATATATATATATATATCGTTCAAATAGGTGCAGTTCGCACACCCTCTGCATATTGCCTTTTGTGGGGAACAGAGCGTATGTGTGAACTTGTGAGACCTGTTGGTTGCTGTTGGTAAATTATGGGTTCGTAGGTCCGAGTTTTTTGGTATCCCCTTACTGCGTCATGTTTGTTTTGTCGTCCTATTTGTTAATCTGGTGGTGTTTGGGATGGGGAAATTTGCAGTTTGCCCCCTTTTTCTCCATGCCAGCATGTGCCATACATGTAAAATTTACAGATATTCTGTTTCTTCGTATAGGTTCGTGCTTGGGTTTTGGCCTTTTTAGTGTTCACGTTTTTCCTGGCTGCTTTGTATGTTTTCTTGTGTCTGTCTTTTAGTGTGGTACTGTTTTGACTGTATTTACTACAGCCATTGCAGCGTTCAGTACCGTTTGTAGTACTGGTGGCATTTGTCTTTTTCTGTCATCCGGTTGGCCTTACTGAGTTTGATCAGAGCACACAGGCTCTTCATTGCCCTGTTTGCAGCCTGTTTCCCTCATAATGCCCTCTAGGTCAAGATGTGGCTTTATAAGATCATAGGAGCGTATGAACTCCTGTTTCTTTCGTAAAATTTGGGCCATAGACCTGTAGAAATTATATCTATACAGGATTTTTGCTATTAAGTCATTTGCTGGTTATCCGTCGGCCAAGTTACATGCTTGTACAAAACGAGGAATTTCCTCTTATTGCCAGTTTCGACGCATGATTTTTCTCTTACTAGTCTCAATTTGGCACTGTACAAACCTTCGTCTGCTGGTATCCATAACGTACGATTATTTAAGAAGAAAAGATGTTAACTTAGTAAAGAGAAATAAAAGAAAGAAGGATAAAGATAGAAAAAGCGAAATAGGATAAAATACGATAAACAGAATATGTTAAGTAGATAAAATATAATACGGAGAGTAAATAATAAAATAGGGAATAGAAATATGCTGAGTTGTTCTGTTCGTTTTAGAAAAAGGTTTTGACTAGAGGTTTAAGCTATTAGATAAATTAATAGGATGAGATAAGATAAATAAAATAAAATATATTAAGCAGAGGAAATATGATACGAAGAATAATTATGAAATATGAAATAGAGATTTTTGAGAGAGAGAAAAAGGAAGAATTTATATTTAATTAGAGACATTTAAAATTTACCTTACCTTGTTGGTGCGAGAGAAGAGACACTTACGTACACGATTTACAGATTGCGGATCTTAAGATCGGCAATATTTCAAATGGTTGTACTTACTTAACATATTACTATAACATTGTTATTATATAATTTAATACATATATATGATCCGACATTTGTTAAAATTCAGACACAATAATAAGTTTATAAAAATTCAGGTTTATCGGTAAGAATGTCATCGGAAATTTTTGACAAACATGAACACAAACACGCACACAAACACAGACACACAGACACAGGCTCACACATGCATATATCGACACATATATGTATCTGTATATATATATATATATATATATATATATATATATATATATATATATATATATATATATATATATATATATATATATATATAACCTAACAGACAGCTCATGCAAACAAAATTACAAACAAAATTTTTTAGCCCCAGGCCAGAGACACCAGCACACAGGCTGGAATCTAGTAATCAGAAAAAACCGAAGATAATCAATCTCTCAACCAAACCTCTTTCAAACATAAAAATAGACATCCTCTCAAAAGGGCTAAAATTCACCCCCAACTCCACGCAGAGCCAACCAAAATGAAGTGAAGGACAGTATAACAGAATTCTGTAGAAAATTAAGACTCACAGAAGCATTTACCAATCACAACACTGAAGATGACTCACTAGTCAAAACCAAAAGTGAGCACATCCCACACAAAGGTAGAAATAAAATTCCAGATGAATTCTGCAACCACATCGAGAACTTCCCTTACCACACCATGCATAAACAGACAGTTAACTCAAACTTTAACACTACACAATGGAAGGAACTAATAGAACTCCAAAATGATGAAGATATTACGATTAAGGAAGCAGATAAAGGAAGTGCAGTTGTAATAATGGACACATTATACTATAAAAACCTAATAATCTCCATGCTGGACGACAACCAACACTATGAAAAAGTCACAAACTACACCCCACAAAAAATAATGAAAACCCTGTCCTCACTAATTAAAACACATGGAAATGAACTGACAACCAAGGAGATTGATTTTCTAACAAACTTCAAATGCAAGCCCAGCCTTTTCTATGGTCTGCCAAAAATACACAAAAGCCAGATCATAAATGAAACCATCAAAAAATCACCAAAGACATACATACATACACCAAACCCGGGGGACCTAAAACTGCGACCCATCATAGCTGGCCCAGCCTGTGAAACACACAGACTAAGTCTATTTATGGACATCCTCCTAAAACCCTTCCTTAAACACATAAATACCTATATCAGAGATGACTTGGATATGCTAAATCACCTCCCAAAGGAAGTCAAGGAAGAAACAATCATGGTCTCATTTGACGTGATTAATTTATACACCAGTATACCTCATAATTATGGACTTGAGGCAATTCAATTCTGGCTGGATCAATTCCCGAAAGAAATCCCAAACAGGATCAGTAAAGAATTCATTACTAAATCGGTTGAATTCATCTTACGAAACAACCACTTCATGTTTGACAATACTTTCTACCGACAAAAATCCGGAATTGCTATGGGCACTAGGGCAGCTCCAGTCATTGCGAACCTAACAATGGGTTACTTGGAAATAATAATATACCAGGAATCTTTATCCACCTTTGGAAACACCCTTTCCCAATACATAAAAGAAAATTGGAAAAGGTTCCTGAACGACTGTTTCATACTCTGGAATGAAAACACAGATGAACTCTTGAAATTCAAAAATCTATTGAACGGTGTCAACCCAAACATACAGTTCACAATGGAGTACAACCAAAAGGAGCTCCCATTCTTGGATATACTAATTAAAAAAGTAAACCTAAAAATAGAAACGGACATATTTTACAAAACCACAGACGCCAAACAATATCTACTATTTGATTCATGCCACCCAAGACAGACCAAGACAGACATCCCCTTCAACCTTGCAAGAAGGATATGCACAATAGTGTCAGAAGAAAATACTAGAGACTACAGACTACAAGAACTCAAAAACACGCTAATTGACAGACACTACCCAGTTCAACTCATAGAGGATGGAATCAGACGTGCATCACAAATTAACATAGAAAACTTAAGAAAGTTAAACACAGCAACACACATTCCCCGAAAATACTGCCGTACATATCCACATACAACCCCAGAAACAAAGAAACCTTCACCGTCATCACCCAAAACATACCAATGCTACATAAGGACCCCAAATTAAAGGAAATTTTACACACACACAAAATCATCAAAAGCCACAAACAACCAAAATCACTGAAAAAGATCCTCACAAAGGCAAAATTATTTTCCGAAACAACAGATGCGAAAGTAAACAAATGTGGTCGACCAAATTGTGCAACATGCCCAAACATTCTAGAAGGTTCAGAATTCCTCTTCAAAGAGGGACACAAATTCAAAGTTAAATCTAACTTTACTTGTGCCTCAGACAATCTTATTTATGTAATATGATGTTCGGGCTGCCACGAGAACTACATAGGGTCCACAGGATTATCGCTCAGACGTAGATGCACTCTGCACCGCCAGCAGATTGCATACCCAGAATACCGAATGATACCTTTTAGTGATCATATTGAGAAATACGCAAAACAAATGCTACCACAATTTTTAATGTATCCTTTTTATCAATGTGCCATTAAAACACCAACACAGATTAGATTAAATAAGAAAACCTT
>NC_142940.1:45982042-45987042 GCF_046866305.1 Octopus bimaculoides | reverse complement strand
TTTCTACATGTTAGTTTCTTAACATTTGTATTCTCTGAAGATCCTGTATATCCCTGGCGTGATGAAGTTGCCT
Source organism: Octopus bimaculoides (assembly GCF_046866305.1). Lineage (NCBI taxonomy): Eukaryota > Metazoa > Mollusca > Cephalopoda > Octopoda > Octopodidae > Octopus > Octopus bimaculoides. The sequence goes on along the minus strand of NC_142940.1, from coordinate 45,986,969 downwards.
TGGGAGATTATGAGGCCTCATGGTAGAAACGGCCGTAAGTGATCTGTATCTGTACACTCAACTATTATTATTCATTCATCTCTCTCTCTCTCTCTCTCTCTCTCTCTCCCTCTATATATATATATATATATATATATATATATATATATATATATATATATATATCTGTTTACGTATTTATTGGCTGATTTCATTCCTTTACTTGTAACCCTTAAATACATGTTTGTTATCATTTAATAAATGAATGTAATAGAATGTTTACTGGATGCTGTTTCCCGATTTTATATCCTTTCCATTTTCTTATTTGCCTTATGTATATATATATATATATATATATATATATATATATATACGTATATACATACACCTATATATACTTCGTGGTACATTATGGTTACAAAACTAAATGTAGCGTCCTTACAAGGATTTAATATATACGTGCCAGTTGCCAGGAATCTGTTTAATGTGTAAATTGGTGAATGTGATATTGTTACACCGCTACGGTTACGTAAGCAGTGTCTTTGTGGATATTTAATCTGTTGAATATGGTGCTGCAGAAGCAACAACTTCTGGAATATGTATATACACCCATTACCTATTTTTCTATCTTCGATCGCGAAACGTGGTAGGCTTCAGTACTGGTTCTGAATTCTATAAAACAATTTATAGAGATACACTTAAAATATATGTGCGCACGTGCGCGCGTGTGTGTGTGTGCTTAGCTACATGCACACATTACTGAATATGCATAACTGTACATACTATACGATATGTACTACAGAATATATCTGAAAATTTTTGGCAAGAATCTCTAGATATTTTCTCAAGTATTATGTAACAGTGAAACAAAAAGAAAACAGTTAACGCACCATTAGTATATATCTGGGCACCAATTTATATTTTAACAAGTGCAAATATCTTTCTCTTTACGTACACACACGCATTTGCACGCACACACTCGCAAATGGAGACATAGATACATACATGTAAAAACTTTCCAGAAGTTTTTTTAATTTACGTATGTATGAGCATGTCTAGATATGCAACTATGTGCATGAACATACTTACAAAAACAAAACAAAATCTGCACATATACATACATACATGCAAAAATAATTTGTTAATGTTTTGAGACTCTAATGAAGAAGCCTTGAATCTAGGTTAGAAACCGGCTCTTTCCCTATTGGCAGGAAATCTTGAAATAAAACTGAATAATGACATCATACATACATACATACATACATACATGCTTATATACATCATACAAACATTGCAACTCTAATGCGCTGACTATAAATTCTCAGTAGGACCTATCAGTATATGTGCAGTGAGTTATGTACCAACAAATTTGCTTAAAAACCTAGACATACTAGGCTTTTTTGAAGAAAAAACAAAAGAAACTGACACGTATTCTCTAAATCCAATCTATTAGTGATACAGTGAAGATAAGAATTGTGGCTGTGTGGTAAGCAGCTTGCTTACCAACCACATTGTTCTGGGTTCAGTCCAACTGCGTGGCACCTTGGGCAAGTGTCTTCTACTATAGCCGCGGCCTGACCTAAGCCTTGTGAGTAGATTTGGTAGACGGAAACTGAAAGCCCGTCGTATATATGTATATATATATGTATGTGTGTGTATATGTTTGTGTGTCTGTGTTTGTCCCCCCAACATCGCTTGACAACCGATGCTGGTGTGTTTACGTCCCCGTAGCTTATCGGTTCGGCAAAAGAGACCGATAGAATAAGTACTAGGCTTCCAAAGAATAAGTCCTGAGGTCGATTTGCTCGACTAAAGGCGGTGCTCCAGCATGGCTGCAGTAAAATGACTGAAACAAGTAAAAGAGTAAAAAGAGTAAAGATTCTCCATCTGATATTCTTTTGGTGAATAGATGCACGCGTTTCGATGTGTGTATCGACAGTTCAATCAACACACCAACTCAACCACATATTTAGAAACACCGAGAACTCTCTTTCACTAAGTCGTCTTGTCATTTTGACTCTCATAAAAATAACTTACATAAAAATCAAAGAAAGAACACCTAGATAATGGTGCGGTCAACGTCGGACGTGCAGGTAGGTGCAAAATTTCGTTCTGAACGTTTTCTTTTACATTTATGCCAACTCACCAAGCATCAAATCAGTTACTGGATTATAATCTCCATTGATGAATAAGGGAAACGCCATTTTCATATGAACGTACCGTTATTCTGACCGGATTTTTAAAACGTATACCTTATACCACGTGGAATTTCGCTGACGTTATCATGGCTGCAATTAATAGCAACAGCACCGACAAAAGCAGCACGATATCATCAGTAAGCTATTCAAGAAGACGTAAGTACGTTTCTCATTTTATTTGAACTCTACATCTAAAGCAAGATTTCTTCAAGTGGTACAATAAAAATATGCAGAACATTTTTCAAATTTAAAATGTGACATTGTTTTTGCTATATACATTCCAACGATGGAACTATGTATCTTTGTAAGTAGCCAGGTCCTTCCTCAGAGGAAAAAAATCAAATAATTGAAAGCAGAATAGAACACATACACACACACACACACACAACCACGCACGCTCGCACTCACGCTCGCACGCACCCACACACATACACACGTACACTCAATTTTTAGACTGGTGTAACGTAAAATAAAGTGTTTTGCTAAAGAACACATCATATCGCCCTGTCCAGTAATCGAGACCACCATCTAACGACCATGAGTGTAACACCCTATCTATTAAGCCAAGCGACTATACATATATAACTGCACACACATACACACACACACACACAAACACATGTATGCGCATATATATATGTATGTATGCATGTATATATATATATATATATATATATATATATATATATATATATATATATATATGCGTGGACTTTCTGTCCGCAGACGCCATGATAGATTGCTGACCAAACCATTCAATTTTTTTTCTCCATGTTTTTCTCCTTGTTTTCTCCGTATTCTTTCTGTTGAAGAGCGTAGCTCGAAACGTTAAAGACTTTCTGTATTCCCGAGCGTCAAACTAATACATCCTTTTGTTGTTTACACCACCTGTCTTCGTCTGTTGTTGTTTTTTTCGTAAATTCTCCCATATATATGCACATACATAGATGTTTACGTGTGTGTTAGACTCTGTCGATTCACAGAGTTAGAATCAGCTAAAATGATTTGCGATATTTACTCTCTAATTACTCATAGCGATGGACTCAAATTTCTCGTTCGGGTTTGATAAACAAAATGCGATTTAGATATGAGGCGATTCCACTTCTCTCGCTTACTTAAACATAAATCCTCTCTCCCTCGGTCTCTCTCTCTCTCTCTCTCGCTCTCTTTCCCCTCTGTCATGAAAGGTATATATTGTGTAGAGATGGAAACGGCCTTTTTCAAATTAAAAATACTCAACGCTCTAATTCTAATTCACCGCTTAAATCTACATATGTGTGTGTGCGTGTGTGTGTGTGTTTGTGTGTTTGTGTATGTGTGTGTGTGTGTAGTGTGTGTGTGTGTCCGGTGTACATATAGATATAGTTCTACAGATATGTAGATATATTTATACACATACATACATATATAGACATAGATATATATTTTAGAAATAGATAATATATATATATATATATATATATATATATATATATATATATATATATATATATATAATACATATAGGCTGATTACGTATGTTTGTATATGTACATGTACATATGTGAATATATTCGTACGTATCTGTGTATGTATAATAATTTGCGGCAAAATTCAGTATTGTTTAGGACAAAATTTCTAGACATTAAGGATTGATCATTCCGCTCTGCGAGGTCATTTTCAGCAAAAGTGTATTCCTGAATGTCACAAAGTATTTGTAATAAATATCTTTACTCGGCGCTAAATGGCTTGATTCCATTATGTTGGTAATTGCCAATCTTGTTCATGAACTAGCTTTTTCAAATACATATGTATTAGTATATATGTATATCTATATACATATCTATATATACATACATACATACATACTTATATATATATATATATATATATATATATATATATATATATATATATATATATATATATATATATATATATATATATATATACACACATATATATACTCATAATACGAATATACATACATACATACACGTATATATGTGTAATTATTCATAAAATATATTGATGCAATTAAGTTTTTAACAATATAGACTTTTACATATACTTACCCACTTGTAATAATATGAAGATGTGTGCATAGATGTATTTATATAGAATTTTCGACACGCCCACCCATTTATATCTGTATTCATGTTCGGATGTATGTATGAACATATGTCAATATGTTTGTGTATACCTACATATATGAGTGTGTATTCATAAAATGTATAGATTTGATTAACTCTTTAACAATATAGAATTTTATAAACACTTAAGCACTCAATGATAGGAAGTTGTATAAGTGGATATATCAATATAGTTGATTTCTTTTTAAAGAAAGGTCTGTGTGTCTGGAAGTATTGTGTCTATGGACATTGTAGTAAGATGTGTGTATATAAAATGAATAAGGCTGTGTATGCTCATTGTAGAATATCGTATGTGTATGAGCAAAATGAATTTTCTTGTGTGTCTGTGTGTGCTTCTGTACATGGAGGTAGCTACGATAACTCGATTTCGTGATTAAATTCAGAGTCGTGTTGCTTTGAGATGGAAGATTATCTGATTTTTTTTTTTGCATCAAGCCAAAGATAACGTAAAGCAATGCCGAAAGTGGAGAGGAAGAAAGAGGTAGGTTCGGCTGAACTGAAATTGCGAACGACTGGAGACTGGCTTTCGTTCATTCTTATGGCTCAAGATGTTCAGGAAAGCAATCCTGCTTGTATCCATCTAGTGTGGCTTACATATCATTTATCTCATTTAATGCA
>NC_142940.1:45967042-45977042 GCF_046866305.1 Octopus bimaculoides | reverse complement strand
GTGAGTGGGGAGACAGAGAGAAGGGATGACGGTGATTAATGGAACTATTGTCCATGTGGAGTCATTAATCCATTCTCGAATTTCGTGCAAGATAAAAAACAATGCACTAATAATATCCATTGGCCCTTCTTTAGGGGACCCAAATTGGCAATGATGGACGATGTATAGATTTGGCATGGTTCGGTGATTAAGAAGCTCGCTATTCAAACAAGTTGTTTCGAATTCAGTTCCACAACAAGACAAATTTCTTCTATTCTAACCCCGAATCAAACAATGCCTTGAGAATATATTTTTTGAAACCATTTCATGTGGAAGCCCCATTCTTTGTAAGATATTTTTCAAAACATTGATCACTGTTTTAGTAGACCCATCCTTAACTGGATGACTTTTGAGCAACTAGAAAATGCATCAACATGTATATCAACCTAAGTACATCATGAACAGAACCGTGATCCAAATGTACATGTAGTTATGGCTTACTTCAGTTGTACGGTAACTTTTGGAAAGGGTTGAACTTGGTAGCATTTAAGGCAGTCTTATACATGCTTTTCAACATCAGTACAATATCCTAACCAGCATGGTCTTATTTGCTAGAGTTCTACAATATACGTCATTCTATACAGCTTTTATGAAGATATGTCGCGACACCACGCGAACAACAATGAATCTTTGTCTCATTGCTTTATAGGGTCTCTCACTTAATGTTCAATTATTCTATCTATTTATTTTGATTCAATTAATAATCTTAGAAAAAAATCACATCATTTTTCATCCTTGCATGTAATTGAGTACATCTGTCTATACTATGAATAAATGGTATCACCATAGTCTTTTCACCTGCCTCACATTGATCTTCATTCTATTTAGATGAAGTATCAACATAGGGAATTTGGATTGCAATATACAAATAAAATCTAAGTCAAAGTCAGTTAATAATCGAATACGTGTTACTCTAAACATTTTAATATTTAACATGAACTGAAAGGTTTATGGTTAATTCTCAAGGAAAATGATAATCTTAATAAATGGTGTCGAACTTGTTGCGTAGTCTAGACATTTGCCAGATCTTCCCTCTCAATATTAAAATATTACTTTCAGTTTCAGACAGAACTTGTTATAAATATAATACAGGATACCGCTCCTAAGAGAGCACACGAGATATTGAGTGCTGACCAGCATCTGCAGTGACTACGACCTCTTTTGGTGTATCAAATATCTGTATAACGAGCGGTTCTGCTAAATCTTTCTTTAATATTTCAATTTTATCAGTGTGTTCCGTCTGCCATTGAAATAACACGGACTGCTTTCTTCATAGGTTGTCTACACTGCAACATTCCATAGCATAAAGGAGGTAATTTAACTTCCACTGCTACTTCCAATGATGAACATCACGTTCGTTCGGTGGTGGCAAAAATTTCAGCTTGCAATAAATAGGATTATATATATGTCCCATTATTGTATCACCTAACTGTTCGGATGTTTTGCGTTCTTGTCCCATTTTGTATTATATATATATATGTGTGTGTGTGTGTGTGTGTGTGTGTGTGTGTGTGTGTGTGTGTGTGTGTGTGTGTGTGTGTGTGTGTGTGTGTATACACAGATGAGTGTTTGTATGTATATATGTATGTACATTAGTGAGTGAGTGGCAGGAAAATCAATTGGCATGTTACTCCATTATCACTCGGTGTTTCGAGCACGTAATTTCTATGGTGTAACTAGTCAAGAAATATTTTCAGAATGTATATCATTCCTCATATCTATAAATTCACACCCATATCCTACATACGCGAACTTCCGAGTAACAGTGAAGCGAATCCCCCAGCTGATGACGAATAGGTTCTTTCTCCATTATTCTTATATATATGTATATGTATATGTGTGTATGTGTGCGTGCGTGCGAGTGTGTGATTAATTTTTAATGTAACATAGCCAAATGAACAAGAGGAAGGGGTAAATTCGCTAAAACATATATAAACAATCCTTAAAGTGCATCCAAAAACACCTCAAGATTTAAAAAAATAACAACAACAAGAATGCCAACGATAGTAAAGTAAATATATATGGGTAAATAAGTGAATAGTAATTGAAAAGTTTTTAAATAACGAGAAACACAAAGAAATCTTACTAATATAATTACAAAATTTAAATATATATTAAAACAAATTTCTAATCTCGAAAGACTTAATATTGAATAAGTAAATGAACAAATAGCATTAACAATTAAATGGGCAATCGTAATCATAAAGCTAGCGTATCAGAACTTGGGATTGAACAACTCTAAGAACAATGGTTATGAACAAGATTAGAAAGAAATAGGATTGATCCGACATAAATCGGCACATCGAACAAAGTGTTTAGCGGTATTTCTTTACCTTCTGAGGTCAAATGTAATCAACTTGACCACTACTGTCAAAAATTGCTGGCCATAAATAAACCTTGCAGCAGACTAGAGTCCTGTTCAGAGGAAAGTTGTGATTTCGGTCATTTATGACAGGGAAACTGAGTAACTCAATTTATGAGTCCTAGAGCTCAAGAAAGAAAGAGTTCTCTCACTCTTTCTCTCTCTCTTCTCCCCCCTCTCTCTCTCTCTCTCCCTCTCTCTGTATACATATATACATATACAAGGAGGTGCTGAAAAGTTCTTGGCTTTGAGTAAATGAAAATATAGGAGGATTAATTAATTATAATTTTATTGAACTTATTCCCCTCTCAGATTTGTACACTTATTGCAGCAGTCCTTCGGTTTTTCTAAACCCTGTAAAAGAACTCGGATGGTTGGACCTCCAACCAGGCCTTTCGTGATACCCTTAAAGCCAGGAACTTTTTAGCAGCCCGTCGTGTATGTAACTGTGTGTGTGCGTGTGTGCATGCGCGGGAGCGTGCATGCATACGCATGTGTGTCTGTGCATGAGTGTATGTATATCTATCTATCTATCCATCTATCTATATATCTATCTATCTATCTATATATATATATATATATAGATAGATATATAGGGCAGGGAATCGTCAATTAGTAATAAAATTAATAATTAATAATTATGCCGGGTAGCTCAGTATGAAAAAACCTTTTCGGTAAAGCCATTTATAATCATAAATATATAGGGATTAGCAGAAACTTGCTTCTCCAACATACTGAGAATTAAGAAACAGCAGCCAAAGAACTACTGATTCTAAAACTACAAATTTTTCTCTAATTGATAGCGATATTCATCGTACGGGACGTTTTTCTATGATACACACTGAATTGAATTCATTAGGGTGAGAGATTTTAAACTCACTGGCCGATAAATTTCTTAATGTCTGCCTCACGTGGTCTTGATGTCGCATGGTCAAAATTTACGTGAGTTATTTAGACATTGGCAAATTTATTAAAATATTTGGTTGAAGATCGAAATGAGGTAATTTCTTACCACTAATCGTGAAACGTTCGTACCAAATTAATTAAAGGCAGGTTTGTTTTTTTACTCTTCTCTTCTGTCTTTTGTTCTGTGTGTACCATGAATATCGCTATCAATTAGAGAAAAATTTGTAGTTTTAGAATCAGTAGTTCTTTGGCTGCTGTTTTTGAATTCTCAGTATGTTGGAGAAGCAGGTTTCTGCTAATCCCTATATATTTATGATTATATGTATATATATATATATATATATATATATATATATATACATAGGTATGATTACTCATTTAATTGCTAAATATATTTTAATCATTATTTGTTAAAAGAATTGTAAGTAAAATTCCAGGTGAATGATCGGAACAGAGGAGTGATGAATTTAGTGGAGACATATGAATCAGCACGATTATTACATGCAACCAATTTCGAAGTATAGCGCATTTTGTAATTCGATATATTATTCTGCGGTATGTTCTTTATAGAAATATTACTTGGAGGTTGTAGAATTGCCAATAAGTAAGTGACGAGGCCTTGAGGCGATACCTTTCAGCACTTTACTGAAAATCTAGAAAATGCACACAAAGATATAGAGAAATATATATTAAAATGCTTTCTACAGAAATTTCAAGTTAATATTTAAACAAGGAATATATCTGGTAATTGAAATCGAAATTATTTAGAAGCTAAATCTTGAGATATCAATATTTTACGATGGAATAAATAAATCTGGTTGTGGTAGGTTACATAACTTGAAATCGAAATTGTAATATTTTCCATTCACTATATTAATATGACATAACTGAGCCTAGCTTGGTATCTAATATTTTTTGGGGAAATATATTCTCCACAGAAATGCAAATAAAGACACTAGCACACAAATATGGCTTCCATATATAACACACACATGGGTACATACGTATATGCATATATATACACACACGCATATTAAATGACATACATATATATCCATATACATGCAACCATACATAGGTTCAGAGATGCATACACAAATATATATACATACATACATACACACATATACAGACATATGCACACACACACATATATATATATATATATATATATATATATATATATATATATATATATATATATATATATATATATATATATATATATGCATGTGCACATGCATACACTCATATATCCACGCATATACACGTGCATGCATTGGACGCACACATACATTTATACCTGCAAATACAGACATACAAATATTCATACATACACACATGCATGCAAACATGTTCAAACATACACGAATACATATGCACATATGTACATACATACTTAAAATTAAATGGGTCATCTGTCACTTTCTATAATGAACGCTTCATTCGGTCAGTCAACGGAACAATCTACACGTTCCACTAGCGTATAAGTGGCTTGTAGAAAAGTGTAGACGATACAGACCACAAGCACGTCAAACATATACGTTCATCATCAGTTACCGCATAGTTATCATGAGAGTTTCGACACCTAGACAGTTAAATTCAACCTAGAAGTGACAACGGTATTAAAAACGTAAACACTGAACGAAATTTAAGAGACAAATATTAGGCATCAAACTTTAAGTTAATACGTCAATTGCGTCTACACCTGCTTGTTATTGGTTTTAAATTTTGGCACAAGCCCAGCAAGCTGATTAAATCGATTCTAGTATTCAAGTCGTACTTATTTCTATCGATTTCGAAAGAATTAATTACAAAGTCGAACCGGCAGAAGTTGAACTCAGAATGCCGCTAAGCATTTTGTCCAATGTGCTAACGATTCTTATTTTTTATTGCCCACAAGGGGCTAGACATACAGGGGACAAACAAGGACAGACAAAGGGATTAAGTCGATTACATCGACCCCAGTGCGTAACTGGTACTTAATTTATCGACCCCGAGAGGATGAAAGGCAAGGTCGACCTCGGCGGAATTTGAACTTAGAACGTAGCGGTAGACGAAATACCGCTAAGCGTTTTGCCCGGCGTGCTAACAATTCTGCCAGCTAGCCGCCTTACACCCGCTTATTATTACAAATGTAGACTTAAGGCGGCGAGCTGGCAGAATCGTAAGCACGCTGGGCGAAATCCTTATCAATATCTCGCCTGGCGCTACGTTCTGGGTTCAAATTACCCCGAGGTCGACTTTGTTTTTCATCCCTTCCAGGTCGATGCCTAGAGTAGAAATAAATATTAGAAATGTAGACATTAAATCACAAACATAAATCGTTTCATAACTTTATCGACAAAAAAGTACTACATATAAAGCAGAAATACCTTCAAAAAAATCATTGCTACTGCGAGTCAAAGAGGTTCTAGTGAAGTGAACGTATGGAACAAAAATTAATTAACCTGGAAGAAAAAACAGATTACTAATATATAAAACTGAAAATAATAATAACCTTTTCAGGTGTGCTGAGAATATTATATAAAATGCCAATGTAATATTCCCGAAATGTAATATGAAGAGAGAAGACCATGCATTGACCTTGCCTTAAGGCATGCACCATCCCAGTTCACTAAGGTAATCTCAAAACTAGGAAACTGCTAGAAGCAGCGTTAGCCACACGCTGTGGTAACCAATTCCTACTACCTACCTAGATATTTAACGTATATATATATATATATATATATATATACCCACACACACACGCGCACACACACACACACATATATGTATATACATATGTGTGTGTATGTATGTATAGGTATATACGTATATATGTTTATGTATATGCAGAGGTATATATCTTGGTCAAAGGTCCTTTAGGCGTCTTTGGTTAAATTCAACTCACCTTGTCGGCTTATAAGATCACCGTCGAAATCATACGCTGATTTTATAAATGGTAAGGGTGTAAATTAGAAATAAAAGTGGCTTATTAGCAATTTTTCAACCGAAAGGCAAAAATATATACGTCAGTAAAGCGACTAAGGGCGCTATTCAGAAAAAGTATTGCTAGAAATAAGACTTAAAAACAATCCATAGCCACAATAACTGTCTTATTTACTGACAAGGGAGGCAAGTTCCCTAAGCTTACTTTAACATACAAAACGCCTTTTCTCTTCCATTGAATGCCATTTCTATGCCTAAAAAGATAAACGTATCAAATATTAAACATAAAATATTGACCTGATTCTGCACATTCTGCTAAAATGTGAAGTCATTTGAACAAAAACTGGCAAAGCTATTAGATTGCGAAATTATATCAAACTTTTTGAAACACGCCGAATAAAATTCTAAGCAGCATTTCGCTTTTACATTCAGATTCCACCGAGATCGACTTTGTCTTTCATCCTTTCGGTCGATAAAATAAGTACCAGTCGAGTACTGTGGTCGATATTGTGCATTTAGCTTTCACCTCAAAAACTGATGCCCCTAAGGCAATATTTGAAACCATCATTCTTGTTGTTGTTGTCGCTGTTGTTGACGTGGTTGTTGTTGTTATTATTATTATTATTATTATTATTATTATCATTATTATTATTATTGACACTTTATTCGGTGTGACCGTTGTGGCTGATGAAAACATAACCGCTCTTCGCAATACTATTTAGGTGGTTGCATGTTTTTAGCACCGAGTCTACTAAAAGCAGATTCAACACGATAAGAAACAAAGCACAAACCACCTAGAAATTTCATAACTTTTCTATAAATCTATATTTATAGAAAAGTTCAGCTCTTTCACTATTCTCAACCGAGGTTTTTCAGTAAATCAATATCAATACGAGAGGAATTTACTCCCAATGGATCAACCATCCAACTTAAAAATCGCTGAATTCAACTTCCATATCATTATGGACGTTTTTCAAATTTTCAACATATTGGGAATGCTTACGATTTTGCTATCGAATGTCAAGAAAAGCCAAGCTGTGTCTATGCACCAACTCATGGTGTCCTGTATTAATTTCAAATAATGTGATTTTCCAACAAAAGCAATAAAAGCCTCTTTGCAAAATTTAAGAGTAAATTTTGTTCTCTTTAAAAGTGTCTGTCTGACATATTAAGCTTTACAAATATATGTGATATAAAATATATCACACCTGGAAGTACCAGCTTTTACTGTTCAACAAGTCGTTTATTATTCAGAATTAAGACAACGATTTCCAGAAGGGCAATAACCTTTTCAGAGCCATTTTACTCCAGTACACTATAGATACAGGTATATTAAATAATCATTTTACTCCTGTACACCATAGATACAGGTATATTAAATATCATAAAAACATAAATTTTTGATTTATTAAAATTATCTCTGCCTCAAGAGGATTTATTATAATTACCAAATAGTAATTAATACCAGGTCTACTTGAGAAAGAGTGACAATCCTAATAATCGAGACAGGAAAATGACAGGTTTATTGCCTGGATATATGAGGACAGTTGTGAACTTCTGTATGCATCACTGGGCGTCCACGTTTCATTACTTTGTTACAAATTTCCCAAAAAGATGATCGTGAAATGCATTTGATTTTAATAAGGTAGATGTGTAATTTTTACAAGAGCATCTTACAGGTTATTACTCTCTTGAGAAAACATTGACGTATATTTTAAGTCTGATGCAGTGTGTTTTTAAAATACGTAATGAAACCAAGTGTAAACAAACCACAGAAACTTTTAAGTGTCATTAGATTTCTGAATTAAATTTTCTTCTCTTTGAGATAAATTACAATTTACTTTAAAAATATTTCATTTACTGCGTTTGTCAAGAGAAGGCAAGCAAAATGGATTGACTGTTGGAGCTGGTTATCTGGCCAAAACCTAATAGAGGGAACAGTTTTATTATTACTGAGAATGGATCTTTGCGTTTTCATAGCAGCACCATTTGCTCGAAATTGCTCAAATTGTTGCTTTTCATTTTGTTACATTTTCTTCTTAACCTCAGTAAATATATCATAATATACCCATATATCTCAATAACGATGACTTGATCAAATGCCTGACTTCGATGCTTCTTAATTAACTCTGCTTTATGACAGTTGAAATTAAAACACAACTACAACTAAAACCCCGACGCTATTCTATTGTTTAACAACTTTTGAAAATATCTTGGAAATCTCAAAGCATGTTAGCAAAACAATCGGATTCGGTATCGATATTCATGCCATTGCCCGTTTGCATATATACATATATATGCATATATATATATATATATATATATATATATATATATATATATATATATATATATATATATATATGTGTGTGTATATATATATATATATATATATATATATATATATATATATATATATATATATATATATACATGCATGCATACACTCACATAAATATACATAGAGACAAGTTTGAACATCTTACAGATTATTACTCGCTTGACAAAACATGGACGTATATTCTAAGTCTGGTATGTGTGTTTGTGTGTGTGTGTAAATATATGTGTCCGTATGTACATATCTGTATACGTATTATATATATATATATATATATATATATATATATATATATATATATATATATATATATATATATGTATATATATATATATATATATACATATATATATAAGTATATGTAGACATATGAATATATATGTATGTATGTATGTATGTATGTATGTATTGTGTATGTATGTTTATAGGGACAGCTCTAGTTAGATCTGATGGTACTGTGTTCAAACGAAATCCAAATCGAATAGATTAAAATCATTAGCATTCAGATGTTTAATATGTATGTTCCTTCTGCGTATATATAATACCACGAATATATAAGAGAGAAGAGAGAACGACTAGAAATACATTATAATGTATAATTAATTTGTAACGTATTTCCATTGCACAACATACGGTGTTGAATAATGTAAGTCTTAGATCAACACATACAGCAGATGGAATAATCAAGCATGGTTCTCGTATGTGTATATGTCTGTGTGTATATTTGTGTATGTACGTGCATGCGTATTTGTTTATGTATGCACGTATATAATATGTATGTGTGCGTTAGTTGTGTGTGCGTGATCTGTGTGTATGTGTGTGTGTGTGTGAATCTATATATTCATCGAGGACGCTAACATCCGACTATACATGATTTCTTGCATTAGAATATAAAAAAATAGTTATTTATATATATAAGTACATATGTTAGCATGTATGTATATATATATATATATATATATATATATATATATATACGTACATACATATATATTTATATATGTATGTATATATATATAGATATAGATATAGATATAGATAGATAGATAGATAGATAGATAGATAGATAGATAGATAGATAGATAGATAGATAGATAGGTAGATAGATAGATAGATAGATATGTATGTATGTATGTATATATAGTTTTAGGGAAAAGAACCAAGTTTCAAGAACTCATCGATGAAAATCCACTATCACATATAGAAAAATTAATAATTAAAAGCACAATAAATGAGTATAATATAAAACAAAGTAAATATCATAAGATAAAGATAATAATATAAAGATAATATGCACATATTATCTCCTCATTTTGTGTGTGGGTGTAAAAATATGTGCATGTCTCTGTGTGTGTTTGTGTGTGTGTGTGTGTGCGTGTGTGTGTGTGTGTGTGTGTGTGTGTGTGTGTGTGTGTGTGTGTGTT
>NC_142940.1:45944542-45957042 GCF_046866305.1 Octopus bimaculoides | reverse complement strand
TGCTTAAAATTTGTTTTATTATCAGAAACATTTAAGATAATGTTTGCAGTGGTGAATTTTATACACATATACAAATATGACGGACCAAATATCCAGCAAGCTTAGGATCGGAAGTAAGACAGATTTCTGGGTTTTCTGGCTTTCTGGAGTCAGCCTAAATAAATACTTAAAATATAAAATAATGTAACAGATTCAAATTAATACACTTCTAAAGCAAAGTCTGTTGGATATTTATTAATCGACTTAGAATTCTTAAAATATGCCATACTGTACAATGCATACAGTATAATGATTATAGGATGAAAATTAAACGAAGAAAAGTAAAGGACAGGATTTTATTTAGCAGATACATGTACAAATTGATACCCTTCAAAAGCAAAATATATTTAATCTTAAATCAGCTTAAAACAGTGAAGAACAAAACATTTTTAACACATCGTATGCAAAATAAACAACTTCAGACGTAAGGCCTGTTTATTCAATATTCCACTGTATTCCCGGATTTCTGGAGTCGATATCACCAATTTGCCTCAATATTGCATCCATCCTCACTGTTAGTCTTCAAGAAATATTTCTTTATGTTTAGTTCAGTATACAACAGCTACTTCAATACATCATCTGTGTATGAGCGTGCGTTTGGATAAATTACATGATGTAATACAAACTTGTACTGGATCAAGGGTCACCAACTAACCGGGGTAGTGGGCTGAGAAGATAATAACAACAGGAATTTTCGCTTAATATATAGGATATCGGTTGTGACATAACGGTGTTACATAGATTATTTATTTTATTTATGCGCCCTTTTGAAGCCTAGCCAGGCTCATGGGCCCGGTTTCCCGGCTTCTATGGTGTATGTGTTCCCCCCAGCTGGTCGGGACGCCAGCCCATCGCAGCGTTACCCAAGAAACAGGAAGAAAGAGTGAGAGAAAGTTGAGGCGAAACAGTACAACAGGGGTCGCCACCCCCCCCCCCCCCTTGCGGAGCTTCGTGGAGCTTTAGGTGTTTTCGCTCAATAAACACACACAACGCCCAGACCGGACGTTGTGTGTGTTTATTGAGTTACATTGATACTAGAATAATTTTGTTGTTGTAAGGCGGTGAGCTGGCTGATATATCGAGCAAGGGGCTTAGCGGTATTTCGTCCTGCTTTACGTTTTGAGATCAAATTCCGTCCAGGTCGACTTTACCTTTCGATATTGATAAAATAAGTACCAGTTGAGTGCTGGGGTCGATGTAATCGACTTACTCTCTCCCCTTGAATTTCTGGCCTTGTGCAAAAATTTGAAAACATTCATTTATTCAGTCATTTGACTGCAGCCATGCTGGAGCACCGCCTTGAGGAATTTTAGTCGAACAAATCGACGCTGGGACTTATTTTTTTAAGTCTAGTACTTATTCTATCATTTTCTTTTGCTGAACCACTAAGACATGGGGACATAAACACACCATCACGAGTTGGCAAGCGATGATGAGGAGACAAACACTAACACTAAGTCACACACGCATACATATACACATATATATACGACGGGCTTCTTTCAGTTTCCATCTACCTAATCTATTCAAGTGGCTTTGGTCAGCCCGAGGCTACAGTAGTAGACACTTGTCTAAGATACCACACAGTGGAACAGAACCTGGAATTATGTGGTAGGGAAGCAAGCTTCTTACCACACTGCCACGTCACGCCTGCGCCTGCTTGCTTGTGTTCTGTGTTTGTTTGTCAGTTTGTTTGTTTTTGTGGGGGGAGGTATTATTTTGTTAAACGAACTATCAGGATACAATATTTGAAGTAAATTAATTGTTATATTGATGCTACTGTAGAGAGGTAATTGAAGTTGGAAGTGTAGGATAATTCATCCATCAATCAGCTTAGGAGTTCTCAAACTTATAAATGCCCTTTCCCCCCATAATATAAATAAAACTTATTGGCACCGAATCACTGTATATTAATGAGAAGACATAATAGAGTTTGCATCGATATAATTCTTCTTTCTTCACCATGATGTTTGACAAGTTTAATAAGCTGAAAACAATTTTAATTGCATTAAACACGGCAGGGAACTTTCCCATTTCCTTTTCGATTCTTGCAATATCTTCTACGTGAGAAACACTAAACTAGCTGATACTATATATTACAATAGCGTCGAGGCATAACTATAGATGTATTTTCCTCCCCACAGAATTTTTCTCTTTCTGAAAAACTGATATTTTTTTAATTTAAGTTTCAAAATGCGTTTCTGGTAATATAGATTACGATTATATTGGAATTTGATGCAAAAACAGAAATGGAGTGGAGTGGGGCGAGGGCCGTTAATTCACACAGCTCATCATAATACAAAATCATATAAAGTCAAGCTGCGTGAGTTATCCCTGTCCACCATCTACCATTCCTTTTCGTATCAAATTCCGGAATAATAGTAACCTTCACCGACCGAATTGTATTTGTAGAAAATTTTTATTAACACATATCAAGTTTTCAGAAAGTTAAGAAGGGACACATCGACATGTTAAACAATCCGAAGCTCCTCTTCATCCCATCCGAGAAATTTTTCACAAAATATTCTCATATAAACCTAGTCTACACCGTGTAAAATATATATGTCTAGAAAATATATATGTCTGGAAAATTTCGTTATAGAATGTGTATTTTTAAGAAACTTACACAGACATCATGTCGGATCTGGAAAGCACACATGTGTAGTTAAATCATTAAGTCCAAAGTTCAGCTCATTTTTCTTTCTCGCCCAAAGGCTGATCTGTCTTTTTCGAGCAAGAAAAAATGCTTCATTCTGTATTGACGTTAGTGCACTCGTGCAAAAACTAGGACACGTGCATTTGACTAGCGTATGGAGATAATTTATATACTCGAGTAAGGTTAACCTCAAACCTGTCTTGTCACATAATGGTAATGAAAAACTTCCATTCCTTTGGGTCATGTGGTCGGTATGGAAGAAACTTATGAACCGATGGAACTCTTTCTGAAAGGAGTTAATTACTCAGTTCACAAATAGAATATTTGTGGCGATTTAAAGGTGATTTCCCTCTTCCTAGGACTGCCGCTGGGATATACCAAAAATATGTGCTTGTGTGTTTGGAACAGCCCCGACGACAGCAATCATGACACTGTAAAAGACTGGCCTAAGAGAGATGGGCGCATAGTTGTCAGTACAATGTGCAGCATATGCCACTCGTAAACCCGTAAAAGATCCTCCTTCCACCTCTTCACATCAAACTCAGCCTCATACAAAACTATGTAAAAGCAATGCCACACGATGGTTGCGGCTTCCAGTACCTAAAAATAAAATTTGGTGCAGAGAAAACTGACGCAAAACTGAAAGCAGGCATTTTCATTGAACCCAAGATCAGAGAATTGACATCTGATAGCAAATTCAGAGATAAGCTAAATCCAGTTGCGCTGACAGCATGCGATTCATTCGTGTTAGTTTTACAGAACATTATTGGAAATCATAGAGTTGAAAACTATGCTAATTTAATAAACAACATGCTAACAGCGTATAAAGAATGGGATGCCGAATTTCCCTTAAAATGCACTTTTTTCATTCTCATCTCGAATTTTTTCCAACAAATCTTGGTGTCCTTAGTGACGAGCATGATGAGAGGTTCCAAGACATATCTGAGATGGAAACGAGGTATCAAGGCCGGTTCAATCCACACATGATGGGTGACTACTGCTGATTCCTACAACGAGAGACCAGCATGACGCATAAGAGCAAGAGCAAGTATCTCAAACATTTCTGAGCTGAGCATATCAAAAATACAGTGAGTATTCCCTTAACATAAATATACTATGTGCCATTGTATAATAATATTATTTGCCTTGAATATAAATTTACTATATGCAGTACTAATATGCTATTATAATAATCATTGACCTTGAACTTAACTATTCCTGATTCTAATATAGTACTAATATATAATTATGGGAGAATTTACGAAGAAACAACAGACGAAGACAGGTGGTGTAAACAACAAATGGATGTATTAGTATAACGCTCGGGAATAGAGAAAGTCTTTAACGTTTCGAGCCTACGCTCTTCAACAGAAAGGAACACAGAAAGAAACAAGGAGAGAAACAAAGAGAGAAAAAAGAGAGTCCAGAAGTTCGTGTGTGATGAGTAGAGACAGGATTACCTGGTGCGACCACGTGAGCGTGTTTTATGTATGGGGGAATTTACGAAAAAACAACAGACGAAGACAGGTGGTGTAAACAACAAATGGATGTATTACTATAACGCTCGGGAATAGAGAAAGTCTTTAACGTTTCGATTATGTCTGTACCTCAAAATCCTGATGTGCTACAGTAATTCTGAGTTCAGATTCGGAATCAACGTACTCGATTTAGTTTAATACAGCACCATTTGTCTGGGTAGCAGACAATAAATCTCTTTTTCTTGCCCAGTGTTATCTATATTCTATAATTCACGTCAATACATGTAGGTGTATACACTATCACACACACATACATACATATATATATATATATATATATATTTATAATGCATCTATAATTTATGTAAATATATGTGGGTGTATATTTGTAGGTATATACAGCTACAATTATATATATACACACGTACAGAAACACATATACAGACACACGTATATATATGTGCGCCAGTGTGGGTGTATGTCTGTATGCATATATGTGCTTGTGTGTGTTTGTTTATATATATACATATATATATAAACATACACATCTACATGTATATTTATCAAATATATAGAAATATATGTGGGTGTATGTATGTAAGAATATACATCTTACACACACACGCGCGCATACATACATATATAAATATATACATACATACATAAAATTCGCACATACGTACATTCGTTCGTACGTATATACAAGCATACCAAACAATCAATTGAAACGAGACAACAAAGCATGAATATTATCTATATAGAAGCAATCAAATACTAGAAGATTATTAATACACATCGATATAGATAGCTTTTCGCCGCGTTAATTCATTGTTTATGTAAACAGGATCAATAATATTTGCTCACAGAAATTGCTCCCTTTGTTGTGGTCCCCAAAAGAATGGTTAGTTATAGCTAATAGACTAGTTGTTTTTTTTTTTAAATCCATCAAATTTATTATCTACCAAGAGGTTTTTTTTTTTTGGTTTTTTTTCTCATTCTTATCTTTACTTCTATATTCACCAGAAATAGTTGTATAGAATAAGTTTGGACTTGTAATATTTGCTCAGTATATTTTGCCCGCTGTGATAGGTTTCGATAACAAATTTCATTTGCGCTCATATGTGTTCATAGATAGGCATGATAGGGATGGGTTGCGGTGAGGTGGGGGTTTCTAGAGTTTTGTTTCAATGCGTGCTGTTCCGTATTTACATAAATATACATACATACATACATATATGTATATATATATATATATATATATATATATATATATATATATATATATATATATATATATACATATATATATATATATATATATATATATATATATATATATATATATATATATATATATATATATATATATATATATATATATATATATATACTGTATACATATATGTATATACATATTTATATACATATGTATATATATATTTATTTTATATATATATATATATATATATATACATATATGGATACATATATATATATATATATCTATATACACACACAAAGATAGATGGACACACATACACATCTATGTATAGATACCTACGATATTAAACATACGGATACATATATATATATATATATATATATATATATATATATATATATATATACAACTATTCATAGGTAAAAACATAGCAAAGATATATGTATACATAAGTATATATATTATATAGTATAAAGTATATACATATATACATATATACATATATGCAAAGATATATATACATATACATAGAAAGCAAGATGACTGTCTTTAGATTTATGATTCATTTTTCTTTGTTTCTTTTCCTGCATGTAAGCGGCGCGTTTATTCGTAAGTCTCTTGCAAATACTAAGACTTTAGGTTACTGCACTTCTGTTTCCTTTTAACGTGTTTGTAAACTCGTAAACTGCATAACGTATAATGAAAGTAGCGAGAGTGATGTTTTATTAACGCGGTCTTTCTTGTTGATTTTCATTTTTTTTTTTTTTATCGGACTTCTATATTTTTCCCTCTGTAATACTCTAAATCAGCTTCATGATTGAATTTAAGGGTTATGGTAAGTCAATTCTCATTTTCGTCTTTGCATGTTATTTCTTCATTCGTATTCATCTTTCTTTTATTCTATAAATGTATATATATATATATATATATATATATATATGCATATATATATCATGCATGAGATTCGTAGTGTATGCATGTATACGTCTGCGCGTATGCATACGTAAGTGCAAACGTTCCTGCCATGAATGTATTTATTTTTTTCCTCTCCATTATATCAAACCACTAAAATATTAGGTACCGTATTAGTATTCTTATTTGTTTATTTACTATTGTTGAATTCTTGCCTCACTGACCATTCTGTTGTATCAGAAACTATTGAAGATACAAAAAAAGTCTAATGTTTTTGCTGTCACTGCCTCACTTAAATATTTATTTATTTATTTATATATTTATTTAGTCCATATTATTGAATGCGAAGCACAATTTTTGAATTGTGCGTGTATTTGTTTAAGTCTTGGCTTCTTTTGTTTATGGAAATGTTATTTTTAGCAAGTTAATTACATATATGGCGGACAAAGTATAGATTATATAGGAAAAACATATAATGCATTAGAAACCCAGTTTAGAGAAAAAAGCGAAGTGATTTACACAAACTAACGGAATGTAAATATGTATATTCTTTTGATGCTTTTAGTCATCAGGTTCTAGCTATTCTGGAGCAGCACTTTTAGAGACAACAGCTTTTAGTTTTTTTGTTTCTATGTTGCGTCACTACAGTCGTTACTTAATCTGTCGAAAATGATTTATCGAATGGCTAAGTAAGAATGTGTACAGATATGTAAATATCTTTGTATATATATGAATGTGTGTATATATATATATGTGTGTGTGTGTGTGTGTGTGTGTGTGTGTGTGTGTGTGTTTATAGATGTGTGTGTGTGTGTGTGTGTGTGTGTGTGTGTGTGTGTGTGAATATATATATATACACACACACACACAGTAAACAGTAATACACACAGAGATTGAATGATTAAAATGGAAGTGTCTATTGAAATACATATTTTAAAAATTTTATACAATCCACAGACAGAATTAATCTTTTTCTAAACGTATGTTTTCAAACTGATGACCGTTCTAGTCTAGGAACTGCTGATAACGCAACAACGAAATCGCAAACATGTAGAAGCAATGTCGTTCGGTATTTGTGCGGATTATCGTTTAATGCCTACCCTCAATTCGTCAGCTGTTGGCCAGTTTTCTACCGTAACATTTATCTTTAAGTATCCCCATAAAAAGTATAGTCGTGTTAGGTCTGGTGCCTGCTGGCGGAATGCTACTGAAGCTTCTCGTCAATCGATCTATAAGACAAAATCTCTTCAAGAGAGACTCTTACGTTGCCATAATAATGTGGCAGTGCCTTATCTTGCTGGAAATAAAGCTTGAAAGTACTTTTGAAGGCTTGGCATGACGGATTGTCTCAGTGCAGCAAGCTCGAGTAAATGGGACCAGTTACAGCACCGTCTAGAAGGAATGGTCCATTTAATCCATTTAATGTTAAGTCTCACCATACTGTAACCCCTGGGGATTAACATGATGTACTTCCATAATATGCAGATTCTGAGGTCCCAGTAGATACAGCTGTGACAGTAAACTGAACCATTTCGTTTAAATGTAGCCACGTCACTCCAAACGGTCTGTGTTAGAAAGTATGCATCTTCTACTCATCTTGCTAGGTACCAATCGCAAAACACCACTCTTCGGTCAAGATCATTATCATTGAGAGCAAGGACTATTCTTAGAATGCAATTTTTTCAATAACAGCGCTTCAAAATACAATGGACACATGATTTCAAAATACCTATATCACAAACCACTTGCTGCACAGATTTTCTTGAATTCTGGTAATAAGCTTCTCGTAGCTTTTCTTGTTTCGTGGTACTCGTCGATATCTGCAGTCTTCTTGAACGTTTTCTCTGGTCATTCTGAACAATTCCATCTACTTCCAAGTTATCTCTAATTCGAATGATGTTAAGTCGCATACGGGTATGTATTCGAAACTCCCTCCTAAACTGTCCTTGTGGAGTGACTGAATTTCAAACACCCATTAGCACTTTAAGACAAATTTCCTTTGTTTAAAGCTTAGTATGGTCGCCTTCATGATTTCTAATGGGTTAAGTCTAAAACGAAATTACAAATTACAGAGTATAACTGTTAAAGTTACTATACATCCTCGAAGCATCTTATAAATATATATGTGTATATATTTACATATATATATATAAATTTATATATATACATATATATATATACACATTGCATTGGAAATCTGCAATGGCTCCATAACTACCGTCTCGACTATAATCTTGGAGCCCAGTAATTCGTTGCAGCACTTACTTGACGTACCTAATCGTTTAGATCACCTGTGGACTAAACCCCCATATATAGAAGATTATGAGAAAATAGAGAGAGAATTAATAATTATTTATTAATTAAAAAATTAGATATCATCTCTAATAGCTGCTTCGACTCCAGACCTTTAGAAATTAATTACCATAATTAGAACCACTTATAAGTCGAATCTCATCAGAGATGGCTAAGGATATACGATTAGGTGTTCCTATTCCTGCTTGTTGTTAAGTATTCGGTCCCCAAAACGTTAACTGGTAAAATTTATATATAAAGAACATGGTATAAACCTTACAAAGGGGAGGAAGGTAGTTTATTTATTGGACTTCTAATAAAAGTAAGAATAGAACAATATATGCTTCTAGGGTATAAACGACGGTTTATCTAGTTACCTTACAGGTCAATATTAATTGTAATATTCAGCACATTTTAAATAGGTAACTGACCAGTATTTACATTGGATTTTATTATCCCTCATTGAGATTTCTAACCTTTATTTGAACTTTTATATATATATATATTACATACAAAAATAAGAGGAATGACCAGCAAAAGTGGACTCCTATATGCTAGAAATAGATGCCGATGATTCGGCATCTATTTCTAGCATATAGGAGTCTATATAATTTTAATCTTCGGATTTTTTTAATATGCTAGACCACTGGTTTTAATTGATTAATATCAATTTCTACCCTCATTAATAAATTATATATATATTTATATATATATATATATATATATATATATATATATATATATATATATATAAGCAATGTTAATTCTCTAAATGAAGTATTAACAGTAACTGCACGATAAAGTGTAGTATATTGCCACTTAAGTGTGGCTGACCCCTAGGGGTGGATGTTACTGTTGCTTTTAGCCCCAGGAGGACATCTCCTCCAGCTGGCTTATCGACACACGACTGTGTCCTGTTTGCCAAGGGAGTTATCCCTCTCACCACGACCAGCAGCACGAACGTATCCGGATTTCAGGGTTATTTCCCTTCTTCGGCGTTCGACAGCTGATGACCTTGGTCATCAGCTGTCGAACGCCGAAGAAGGGAAATAACCCTGAAATCCGGATACGTTCGTGCTGCTGGTCGTGGTGAGAGGGATAACTCCCTTGGCAAACAGGACACAGTCGTGTGTCGATAAGCCAGCTGGAGGAGATGTCCTCCTGGGGCTAAAAGCAACAGTAACATCCACCCCTAGGGGTCAGCCACACTTAAGTGGCAATATACTACACTTTATATATATATATATATATATATATATATATATATACATACATACATACATACATACATGCACATATGTCTGTACATATAGATATTTATATATATATATATATATATATATATATATATATATATATATATATATATATATATACATAGATCCATACAACGACATACATACAAACGTATTCTTATACATTTTCGTGCTAATGCTTCTTTAAAAAACTCATGAATCGCATCATGGTTAAAGCATTTCATGAGAAAAAATAGTGAAATGCGTGATGTTGTCTCGACTATGTTAAAATTATAATCTACATTACAAATACATTCTGGTTTGACTGTGTGAGGAAGATATTTGCACGAAATTTACTTGGAAATTCTTTCTACATGTAGTTTGGTTAGGTACCACCCCATAACTTCCTATTAAGTCCACACTTGTATATCACATATGCATGAGTTTCAATGTAAATGATGTTCGATCTAAATCTGACAGTTTCCATGAAAGTGAGATAAACACACTATCTCAACCAAAAATAAACGTATTTTTAAAAACTCAACATGTATATGTCCCTGGGAAGATCTTAAAACACCTCCTTGATCTTGGCTACCAGCTCGGCTTTGGTGTTTAAGGGAAAAAGAATATCATGCTGCTCCTATGGAAAACTTTCATTTTAGTCGTCTGGATTACTGCTCACAACTCTGATAACTGCAGAGTGCCAAACAGGCAGCGGAACTCAAGGCAATCCAGTGCCACCACACAAAGAAGGGTGTCCTAGAGCAAAGGATGAGCTACTAGGAGAGACTAAAGGACATGAGACTCTAATCCTTATCGATAAAACGCGAAAGAGGTGCAGTGATATAGATATGGAACATCCTGGAAAGTCTAGCTTATGAATTTGGAATTGAAAGCTATACCAACCACCGAATTGGACGGCAATGCATTGTACCATTGATGCCGTCTTCTCCCTCTAGAATAAGGACCCTGTATTGTAACAGTTTGAATTTCAAAGGCCCACAACTATTCAACACTGGCAAATAACCTCAGTTGTGGGTGTGAAGGTCTTCAGAAAACGATTGGACAAATTTTTATCTGAGATATCAGATCAACGCACGTCGCGCCAAGAGGCACAAAGAAAAGTAGTTCTGTCTAACTCGCTCCTTCACCGGAAACAATAAAAGAGAGAATCCCAGACTGAAACCAGTAAAAGATAGAAAATAAAACATAAGAGAATTGTGGGTGGGGGTGCATTAATTAAATTCTGGACAAGTCAGCGGTAAAAAATAATTATTCCATATGTCTACAACTGTTCTGTAATCCGTTACATAACGACACCAAAGCGATCTTCAAACAAGTATACATATTGATTTGCACATATAGCTATATGGTAATAATATGCTGGATTATTCTCAGAACATTTTTATGGCCATTAAGAATTTAACTCTGTTGAACGAAGCTGGGTCGACTCAATTTATACCATTAACATGTCAGAAAAAGGAAAAAAGAAATGTTCTCATTTCAGTGTACCTTTTTTAGATTTCAGAAAAGCCCATTACAGGTACAAATTATCCAAAAACGGAATAAAATAAAGATAAAATAAACAGTAATTAATCAGTCAGTTGTTTATCAAATTTAACGTAGAAATACACCCACACAGAGCTGATGGGGAAAGGGATGCAGAAAGGGGAAGGAAAGATTTTGTACGCGAAAGATCAAACAATTTCGTGAGACACTATACTACAAGTTAGCAGACAACAGAAACAAATCCACTGAGACAAATGGAGACAACTAAATACGAAAACGTCACGCTTGAGTGGTTTCAACATTCAAGTTGCAGTCACATACGTAGTCATACGCAAACATACATACATACATACATACATACATACATACATACATACATACATACATACACGCAAATACACACACATCCAGATGCATCCACCCTCAGACACTTACCTACCACCATAAACATGCGTACCATAAGCAATATACGCACATACACACAATTCCACCTATCCATAGGTTAACACTACTATAGATATATGCTCAGACATATATATACGCATTCATACAGAATTTCTACATGCGTAGTCAAAGTTGATACAAACCGCCTAGTACAGTATCATTATATTAACCACCAGCTCACATTGCCACACGCATATACAATTGGCCCATCCAGTCAATTTATTAGTTATATAATTTCAATTGTAAGCTATAACCAACCTACATATAATCCATGTAAGGAGCTTATAAAACAGGAATAAACAGAATTAGAGCAAGGTGATCTATAATGGTATCAAAGAATTGAGTAATATACAGCAAGTAATCAAAGCATAATTTGATCAAGTTATAAGTACTGTTAGGTTGGGAACTAAGTTCCCGCCGTTTATTATAATTTAGATTTTTTTTAAGGTTTAATAAAAAAATAACAACTAATTAATCAAAAATGTAGTCACCCTTGTTGTCTACAACTTCTTCCCAACGTTCAACAAGATTTTCAATACCTCTTTGGTAAAAATCACCCGATTTCAACTCGAACAATTGATCCAACCAAGCTCTCAATTTTGCATCAGAATTGAACGAAACTCCGCGCATAGCATTTGAAAGAGATCGAAAGAGGTGGAAATCCGTTGGTGCCAAATCAGGAGAGTACAGCAGGTGTGACAGCACTTCCCAGC
>NC_142940.1:45929542-45939542 GCF_046866305.1 Octopus bimaculoides | reverse complement strand
AGACGTAAATCTATGGTATTGAGCATAATATTTGCTGTAGCCCATCTTTTATACCAAGACAAAACCATGTACATGATAACACTTCCTAACAGTTAATGCAAAATTCATATGTGAAATGAGCTCGCAGGAAGATGGGAAAATAACGAATTTTAATATTCACTATTTAGTTAGTATATATATATATATATATATATATATATATATATATATATATGTGTGTGTGTGTGTGTGTGTGTGTGTGTGTGTGTGTGTGTGTGTGTGTCTGTGTGTGTGTGTGTGTGTGTGTGTGCGTGTGTGTGTTTATGAATTTGTGTTGCAAGATTCCATTGGAATAAACAGAGCAAGAGCACACACGAAGAAGGAAAGTATTGCTGGAGAGGTCACAGATGTGTGACGAAAGATTTCCAAACAATAGACATCAGTTAGAATAAGAAAAGTAATAAACTGTGAAGAGTGAAGAGCGAATATATAGTGTGTGTGTTTATTTGGCAAAAAGAATGACCGTTACTTAATGCAACAATGTGTGTGTATGTGTATGTCATTTCTTTACTACCCACAAGGGGCTACACACAGAGGGGACAAACAAGGACAGACAAAGGGATTAAGTCGATTATATCGACTCCAGTGCGTAATTGGTACTTATTTAATCGACCCCAAAAGGATGAAAGGCAAAGTCGACCTCGACGGAATTTGAACTCAGAACGTAGCGGCAGACGAAATACCGCTAAATATTTCGCCCGGCGTGCTAACGTTTCTGCCAGCTCGCCGCCCATGTGTGTGTGTGTCTGTGTGTGTACATTTAGGCGGAAGCGTGGCTATGTGGTAAAGACTTTGCTTCCCAACCACTTGGCATCTAGCTCAAGGGTCCGTTAAAGTGACCGGTATAATTGCCAGGCATCAATACTAAAGTCAATCTGTTGGACTTTAAGGCAGTACCCCAGCACGCCGCAGTTCAATGAATGAAACCAGTCGAAAATCAAAGGTTAAAGATATATGTATAATAATATATACAATATTGGTAAGATTGATATTTTCATCATAGTTCATATTTTTAGTCTTAGGTTCACAATGCATTCTACTTATTCTTATGTTTCATTCAGGAAGATATGCAAATCAGTTGCGAAATTCTGGACTGTATTATACTATCAGTTTACTGGCTAGAACAAATATGATTCTACTTCAGAGATTTAAGATGTAAAATGGACTTCAGCCGAGGCTATTTATAGATAGATCACATATTCATTTGTATATATATATATATATATATAAATATATATATATGTATGGGTGGGGAAGGATATTGGAGAGAGGAAACGCGGAAGACTGTAAGAAATACAGAAGATGAAAATGCTGGTTTGAAAGATATCAGATCCACATTAGATGACTGCTAAATAGAGGGATACCTACATACACACACACACATACACACACACACACATATATACACAGATACACATACAGATACACGTATATATATATAAATGGGTGTGCTCGTGCGTGATTGTGTGTGCGCGCGTGTGTGCGTGTGTGTTTGTCTCTCTGCTATCTCTATATATATATTTGTATATATATATATATATATATATATATATATATATATATATATATATATATATATATATATATATATATATATGTATATATATGTATATATATATATATATATATATATATATATATGCATACATACGGTTTTACATATATATATATATATATATATATATATATATATATATATATATATATATTTATTTATTTATTTATTTATTTATTTATGTGTTTCAGCCAAGTGGATGCGGTCATGCTGGTGTACCACCGTGATTTTCACGTTCCTCGCATGGCTCTTCTCCCCCACCTGACATGGTCCAATCAAGAGTTTTGATGGCACATCTGGTGTATAAGAGAATTTGACATAGCTGCCCTAAACTGCGTCTCATTACGAGCCATTGGTTCGTCTGGTACCGTGGAGAGGAAAGTGTCAAGTTTTGTCTTGAAGACCTCCGTATCCATGTCTTGCATGTCTCTCAAATGTTTTGGCAGGGCATTGAAGAGCTGAGGTCCTCTGAAACCGAGGCTGCTGCAGTATCTCGTTCTTATGTGAGATGCAGTGGACGGTACCTTTGGCACCATGCAGTGGCGACCCGTGCGGGCGTTCCTGGAGTACTTGATGCCAAAGTTCGGCACCAGTCCTTCCAGTATTTTCCATATGTATATTATTACATATCTCTCCCGCCTGCGCTCCAGGGAGTAGAGACCTAGTGCCTTCAGTCGCTCCCTGTAGTTCATCTGTTGGACTGTGGCGATCTTTTTTGTATAGTGCCGCTGAATTGCCTCGAGTTCTGCTGTCCGCTTAACACTGTGTGGTGACCACAACTGAGAGCAATAGTCTAGGCGGCTCAGAACAAATGTCTTCCACAGAGTCAACATGACTTTTTGATCCCTTGTACGGAATGTCCTCAGTATCCACCCTGCCAGTTGTCTGCACTTTGCTGTCAACTTGACAATGTGCATGTGAAATGATGCATCACTACACATGTTGATGCCCAGATCTCTTACTGTTTGTGGTTCTGGGATTGCAGTACCTCCAGGCCCTGTGTATGCCAGTTGGGAGGTGCTTGTGGTCTTGTAGCGCAGTACTTGACATTTTTTTGCATTGAACTGCATATTATTTTGCTCTGCCCACTCATATATTGCATTTAGGTCATTCTGCAGGCTTACAATATCATCAGGATTCTTTATTGCCTGAGATATCTTTGTGTCATCAGCATAGCTAGTGACAGTGGCTCTCCGAGTGACCGTGGGCATGTCCAGAAGGGCCACTATGAACAGTAGTGGCCCCAGAACAGTTCCTTGTGGAACACCGCTCAATATTTGTGTTTCCCTAGATAGTTCTCCATTGGCTGCAACTGTCTGACTTCTACCATTCAGGAAGTCATGCAGCCACTCTCCTAATTTACCAGCTATGCCAAGGTTTCGCAGCTTGTGACACATCAAGCCATGATCAACTTTGTCAAAGGCTTTTGCAAAGTCGAGATATATCACATCAACATTTGAATGGTCAAGTACCTGCTTCAGGACCCAGTCATAATGCTGCAAGAGCTGCGTGAGGCAGCTTCTACCTGGACGGAAACCATGCTGGGTCTCATTCAGCAAGTCATTTTCTTCTAGGAACGCAATCAATCTCCTTCTGACAATTCGTTCCATGACTTTGCTAATATGTGAAGTCAGAGAGATGGGCCTGTAGTTCCCAGCCTCTGCTCTGCTTCCACCATATATATATATATATATGTATGTATATATATATGTATATATATATACACACATACATATATAAATATATATATACGCATACGCATTATTGATTCTATATAGAGGAATCCGTACGTATATTTGTGGTGTGTGTGTGTGTATGTTTGTATATATATATATATATATATATATATATATATATATATATATATATAAATATACATATTTATATATATATATATATATATATATATATATATATATATATATATATATATATATATATATATATATATATAAATATACATATTTATATATATATATATATATATATATATATATATATATATATATATATATATATTCTATATATATATATATATATATATATATATATATATATATATATATATATATATATATATATATATATATATATATATATATATATATATATATATATATATATATATATATATATATATGTACATATATATATATATATATATATATTTATTGCTGTACCGTCTCTAAGAGCCAAGATAATTTCAGTAAATCACGAATTGATTTTTGTATGGTATTTAATACAGCATGATTCATTTTTATTGTTTAAATTCATGCCACCGCTCACATTGATCTACGTATCTTAGCTCAGTTATATTTAATTATGTGAATGATCCAAAACCATAAAACTTCGCAACAATTGTTGTATATGTCAAACTCTTAACTTCTGCCGGAGTCAAATTAACACAACGGCTATGCTACTGACGCATATTGAGACAGAAACGCATGCATCGCCTTTGGACCAACTAAAAAACAGAAATCACCAAAAATGTTTTTCTTCATAGCATGCCAATTCTAGAGAATTCTTCAGCCTTAAGGTTATCGTACGTTCTTTCGGCGGCATTTTCTCTGAGGCGGTTGTTTACCTTCTCTTATAGGACAGAAAATTTAAATAAATCAGGATATGACATTTAATGGGAGTCAGTTCGTCTTTATTATCCAAATTCGTGCCGCTATCCGCATTCACTTATTTCTCTTTTTAAATACATACATACATTCATTTGTGCGTGTGCATGCGTGCGTATGTATACATGCGTGTGTATGCGCGCGCGCGTGTGTGTGTGTGTGTGCGGGTGTATGTCTACATATATTTATATATATATATATATATATATATATATATATATATAAACATATAGGGATCAGCATGAGTTGCTTCAGCATGAGTTGCTTCAGCATGAGTTGCTTCACCAACATACTGAAAATTTAGAAATAGCAGTCAAAGAACTACTAATTCTAACTACAGGTTTTTTTGCATACTGAACTACTTGACAAAATTGTTAATTATTAATTTTATTAACTAATTGGCAATTTCTTGCCCAATATCTATATCTATATCTATATTTATATCTATCTATATATATATATATATATATATATATATATATATATATATATATATATACATATATATGCGTGTATGTATATACATATGTACATATATATAGGTATATATATACATATAAACACATACACACGCACACACATATATATATATATATATATATATATATATATATATATATATATATATATATATATATATATATTCTTTTATTCTTTTATTTGTTTCAGTCATTTGACTGCGGCGGCCATACTGGAGCACTGCCTTTCGTCGAGCAAATCGACCCCAGGACTTATTCCTTGTATGCCGTATCGGTCACTTGTGCCGAACTGCTAATTTACGGGGACGTAAACGAGCGGTGTTGGGGGAGGGGGGCATACACAGACACACAAACATACATACACACACACACACACACACACACACACACACATAAAAATATATAGACAGATAGACAGACAGATAGATAGATAGATAGATAGATAGATAGATAGATAGATAGATAGATGGATGGATTGATAGATAGAAAGAAAGATAGATCGATAGATAGATAGATAGATAGATATATAGATAGATAGATAGATAGATAGATAGATAGACCTTTTGTATTGTTGTAGTATTAAGAAATAATTAATGTCTATAATACATTGCTAATTCATCCAGACTGTTCAAATCGATACAGTTATATTCAGCTTAAGCTCATGATGTTCGTCATGTGAAATATATAATTGGAAAGAATTCCAGAAAGTTCTTTACGAGATGGAGGTATTTGGTATAACGTTTACTTCGAAGTTTGGTTGTCCAGATTCCATAAGCGTGATGTGGGGCGTAGTAGTAGCTTTTATGATAGCCGTTCGACAAACGTAGCTCTTGTTTAACTTTGTATTAGTCTTGGCCGATCAGATCGATGAACATAGACGTTCAGGCTGTGTCCAATCCGTCTATTTTATCTTAAGATATTCTGTATCTAGAAACAAATTAACCAATTCATCATTACCTTTTTTTAAGAAGATAATTTGGAAAGTTTAGACTTTTACTTTTAGTTGTTAGAATAACCACCTAGAATTTTCTGCATTTGTTCTGGACGAATGCTTTGGTATTGCTGTAATTTCTAAGAAATGCAATGAAACAAAAGGATCTCAAAAATCCTGTTAACCTGTGTGCAAATATGTCCCAATTTTCCCTATAGTCGTTTATATTTACCCAGAATGTACCTAGAACTTTATTACACAATGTACCAAGCTTTCTTTAAGAGAGTAGTGTGTGCATTCAGCAGTATCTCCATTGTTGACTCAGTTCTCTGGTGTATACGTATCTCAACCTACGATGAAAGCGATAAACCTCTGTCATATCACGACTCTTGTTTTGAATTAAAAAAAAAAACATTGA
Source organism: Octopus bimaculoides (assembly GCF_046866305.1). NCBI lineage: Eukaryota > Metazoa > Mollusca > Cephalopoda > Octopoda > Octopodidae > Octopus > Octopus bimaculoides. The sequence goes on along the minus strand of NC_142940.1, from coordinate 45,933,496 downwards.
ATAATGTAGTTAAAGACAAGATTGTCGTGACATTCAGGTATCGCTTCTCCATAGGACTGATAGATCGATACGCTAATATCATTTACTTTTCGGTGGAACCTTCAATTTGAAGCAATCAGCCACACAACGAATATTGACAGGAAAATAAAACTGTTCACAGGCAATAGGTGCAGGACAAACTCAAAGACAGGAATGTACAAATGCATGCATGAGCTTATATATATATATATATATATATCAGTTTGAAATATTTCACCAAAAAGGAGAATTATAATTGTGACTAGGGTGTTAGAAATACCTACATTGCTAGAAATAAGAGCTATCATACTCCAATGTTGTAGTCAGCGCACGTAAATGTAAACATATACACTTACTGGGACCTTAATCGTCCGAAAAATGCCGATCGAGATTTCTTAATACTGACATCAGTTTCGGCAATTTTCGTTGCCTCATCAGTTAGGACTGGCTTGACACTGCAACATTTTCCGGACTCGCATCTCTATTAGTATATATGTTTTCGTCATCCAAATCAAAGGATGATTTAGCAATTCACTAATGTGTACAAATTGACGAAAGCATATATACTAATGGAGAAGCGAGTACGGAAAAAGCCAAAGTTTCGAGCCAGTCTTAGCTGTGTAAATATATATATATATATATATATATATATATATATATATAATAATATTAGGGACAAAATCCAAAATTACAGGTAAAAAACTCAATTAAAATCAATTTATAAAAAATTAAAATTAAATTGAGCCTTATAGATAAAGTATATATAAAATATATATAGTTTTAGGGAAAATAACCAATTTTCAAGAACTCATCTGACAAGTAGCTATATTTTTGAATAGAACTTATTTTCGATAATTTCAATTGATTTTAATCGATTTAAATTTCTTTTCTATTTGAAAATTGGTTATGAAACACGTGTAATCTTTTAATTATATTTATCTTATGATATTTACTTTACTTTATATTATACTCATTTATTGTGCTTTTAATTATTAATTTTTCTATATGTGATAGTGGATTTTCATCGATGAGTTCTTGAAAATTGGTTATTTTCCCTAAAACTATATATATATATATATATATATATATATATATATATATACGTATATACATATATATACAAATATACATGCACCAGCATGACCGCAGCCACTTGGTTGAAACACATAAATAAAAATACACATATAAACATACGGACATATTTGTTATGAGCGACAGAAACCTTTTTTATTCAAAATAGGAATCAGTATATCATGCTTAAAGCACATATATCCTTACCATTTTTATAATACTGCAGGTTATGAGGCCTTCTCCGATGTCTGTAATTTAAGTAGATGTGTGTGTGTGTATTGTGTGTGTTTGTTGTGCGTATGTATGCGTTTGTGTGTGTTTGTGTGTATTTGTGTGAGTGTGTGTGTATGTAGGTATACCTAACTGAAAGCAGATGTACTGTAACATAAAAGTGCGGTATTCATTTTGAGAAAGAATTTCGTATTGCCGTATAGTGCTAAAAGCCAGAGAAGCACCACCAGCAGACAAAAAAGCATTCACTGCCTGTTCTAGACATTTTATTCTCTGTTATTTTATATTTCTGTGACTTTTAGTACCTTACGTCGAACGTGATTCTTTCTCAATATGAATACCAATATACATATTGCAATTCGGTACTAAAACAGCTTATAAAAGTTTTTTTCTTTTTTTTTTTTTTAAGTATGCCGATCACTGGTTGAAATTGATATTATTTAATAATATTAACTTCTACTCTTATACATACATACATACATATATATATATATATATATATATATATATATATATATATATATATATACACATATATATATATATATATATATATATATATATATATATATATATATATATATATATATATATATATATATATATATATATATATATATATGCATGTATGTATATAATAGAGAGATAGAGAGAGATTACAGTAATATTAGCACCAAGCAGTCTTTAGGCATATTCGAACTTCAGGTTAGTTGAAATATGTTTGTGACATATTTCAGCTGCTAAAAGCAAATTCAGTGTAGTTATGGTGAAGAAAACTTCTCTCTTATAGTAAAAAAAAGGTGTAAAAACAACATATCGGTCCACTACTGCCACCTGTCAGATTTCCACACATCGATGTTTCTAGCACACACACGCACACACACACATACACCGTGCGCGCATATATATATATATATGTGTGTGTGTGTGTGTGTGTGTGTATTTTTCTGTTCAGTTAAGAAAAACAATTTTACATCAATCTGAAGTGTTATTCCATACATTTGTAGAGTAAAAATTTATTATTTTTTAAAAGAATAATATTGATAGTGACGTCGACGTTTTGGCCAGCTAAGACATCGTCGAACTGTGATGCATTAAGTTAATTTGGGTTTTATATAGTCTCTGTTGATATAAAATATTCCTGAGGTGTCTGGAGTGCAATGAATGTTGATTAGGTTCTAGGGTAGATTTTATTGATTAGACTTAGGGTCATATTATTGTTTGGATTTTATTCATGCATGTAGAGCCTTATAAACAGGTGTGTATATTCAAGTGTGTCAGCTTCAGGTCATGGGATCGTTTTAGCCGTTCACAAAAAAGAAGTAGGTATGTAGAGGAAGTTTTTTTAATCAGCAGATGTGTCATTAGATTTGGTTTCTTTTGGTTTTATTGGATTTAATTCTTCGCTCTGGCAGAGTAAAAGCCCAAGCTCAAAGTTTCGTCCAGCATTTAACACTTAGTAAATAGGTGTATCGGCTTTTTTGTAACGAAAATTTCAAGGGTTTACAAAATCATATAAGTAGGTGGTATTTTTAGCTGGCCAGAAAAGATGGCTTTTGACACTTTTCATGTCTCAAATGAACAAAAATGAGAAGTACACTCTTGTTTAAAATATTCAGTAGCTGTTTAAATCTGAATTACTCTTTGGGTGTTAAAATTGAAAGTCTAGAAGTTTAGGTCATGCTCTAAATGTAATTTAAATATTTTCTGGCCTCATATAGGAAACTTAGCTTGTCATAAAAAGATGAATAGATATGTATTTATATACATAATTTAAAATTTCTCTGTGGCAGTGTCTGTTAAAAAAAACTAGGTATGGGTTTGTCTAAGAACTCATTATGTCTTCAATAAATTCAGTTATTTTTGCTTTTTTTTATTATTTATGCCTTATAATCTATTAATCTGCGTCATTAATCTTTCATCTTCTCCGTCACTTCTACTTTCATTTCTGTATTCCTTCATTTTCCTTTTTTATCTTTCTTTATTCGTCTTCATCTGCTACTCTTTCCTGCTCTCCTTCCTCTTTACACATGTATCAATCATTTCTTTCTAACACACGCATAGGCGTTTGCTTATACATTCATATATAAAAACACACAGATACATACATACATATATTCATACACACATGTGTGTGTACGTGCGAGCGTGTGTAAAATGTATATGTACATACACACACACACACACATATACGCATGCACATGTGCATACATATGAATTTTATACACATATATATATATGTATATGTGTGTGTGTATATATATATACATGTGTGTGTGTGTGCGTGCGTGTGTGTGTGTGTGTGTGTGTGTGTGTGTGTGTGTGTGTGTGTGTGTGTGTGTGTGTGTGTGTGTGTGTGTGTGCTTGCTTATATATCACTATCTACATACAAACATAAACACACGAACAAGATCATCATATAATCATCATACATCGCATATCTTAAAAACTCATAAAATCCAACATATTAAATTTCACCTTGTCGAAAAATAATAAACATTATTCGTCGAAATAAATTAGTTTTGTCTCATCAAACTTGAATTTTGACAGGACTGCAGACTGGGGTCAGCGCCGAACTAACTTCCTTCATTATCGTCTTTATCGTAAGTTTTATTTCCCATTTTCGTTCCCTCT